>NC_141368.1:4547012-4687477 GCF_963921425.1 Dryas octopetala
GTTGGTCCGACTGTCCTAGCAAGTTAGAGGAAAGTTAGAAACAAACAAAAACTAGAAAAACAAGGGGAATCTAAATTCAAATCCGACAACTAGTTGGAATACTAAATAAACCTAAAGAAAACAGGAAATTCAAATCCGACATGGAATGGAAATCCAAATGCTACATGGACTGCTAAGTTTCTTATAAATACATGACCAGTTTGCAGCTAAACCAATCTTGTCAGACAACACATACAAAAAAAAGTGATAATGACCATATAATCTACAGCGAGCTCGATCAGTTATGAATCTTATGATGAGGCAACGTTTTCTAAATTGGTTGTCGTGCTTATTCCTTTTATTCAAAATTGGCATTTTATCACCTAAACCACCAGCAGAAGCTTATCCTGCAGCAGAAGCTTATCCTGTGGTTCATTATAACCCTACAAATTACCTTCAAATTAATCTTCCGAAGGTGACTAGTCCCGAAAGTATTGTTTTTGATTGTCAAGGAAGAGGCCCTTATGTTGGGGTTTTTGATGGAAGAGTCCTCAAGTGGCAAGGATCTCACCTTGGTTGGACTGAGTTTGCTTTCACCAAACTATACAGGCCAAGGTATTTATGTGATGGCTCAACCAACCCAGCGTTTGAACCGATATGCGGGAGGCCACTGGGTCTAAAATTCAACCCTACAACTTGATGTAGAGTAACTCTACATCGCAGATGCCTATTTTGGGCTTTTAAAAATTGGGCCCAATGGTGGTCTAGCCCAAAAAGTCGCCGATTCTGTTGAAGGAGTTCCATTCCATTTTTTAAATGGTTTAGACATTCACACTGAAACATGAATAGTTTATTTTACAGATAGTAGCACTATATACCAAAGAAGGGATTGGTCTTCGATAATTCACTCTGGTGACAAAACATGAAGGTTATTGCAATATACTTGGACAAACATGGTGACTGTGTTGTTTCCTGGCTTAGGATTTGCAAATGGTGTGGCTCTAAGTAAGGACAATTCTTTCGTATTAGTAATCAAAGGTGCTACAAATAAAATTCATAAGTTTTGGGTTCGAGGACCCAAAATTCATACAATTGAACTTTTTTTTCAACTAAAAAGAGTTGCAGATAATATTAAGAGAAACGATCAAGGTGAATTTTGGGTAGCATTAAACGGAGAGCTTCCAGATGCTTCTGTTATTCCATGGTTAACAAGAAATCCTATAGCGGTCAAGTTTTATGAACAAGGACATATTTTAAAAGTGTTGGATGGAAATGGTGATGCAAAGCTCCAGTCTATTAGTCATATTGAAGAATTCTATGGAAGGTTATGGATAGGATCAGTGGCAAATGGTTACGTTGGAGTTCTCAAGGTTTAAAAAACGTTCCGTATTTGTAATTTAACTTTTTAATTTTCTTTCTGTTTAACGAGATTTTTTTTTTTTTTTAAAGTAGCACGAAGTATCTTAGTTATCATATCATATGCATGGGACAACCTATTTAATGAAAGAATTAGAGACGTAATGGTGAACTCTCATAATTACATGAGGCATGGGCAACCTATATATTAATTCAAGATCATCACAAATTGTAACCAAAAAAAAAAAAAAAAGATCATCACAAATTTACAATTTACAGCTAACCTTTTCTTTTTCTTGGCCATGTAATTTAATTTTGATGAATGAATTATTCGTTCTTGCACCCAATAATGCAATGCTATCAAATAATTAACCCATTTAATACAATGCATATTTTATTTCTCATGACCCTCACACCGTGACACCCACATGGGTTATCAATCATATTAATTGAACCAAAGGTCCAAAACCATAGATTGAACTTAAAAGTCAAAGTCAATGGTCCATTCATCATGGGGGTGCATTACCAATTACCACATTCACAATTTTCCCAAAAATAAAAATAAACAAAAAAAAAATTAAATAAAGATAAAATCTAATGTCGGGCCAGACAAAAAGATTTTTATTATTCTTCTACCTTTGCGGAGATTCAACGCTCAGAAAACCGACCCAGCTCGATCGATCAAACTCAGATGGCGAGCCTTTGGCGGGTCGCGACGGGCCTGACGGAGAAGCCCAACAGCGACTACGACGGTGTGGAGTTCTGGGCCAACCCGGAACGCACGGGCTGGCTGACCAAACAGGGCGAGTACATAAAGACGTGGCGTCGCCGGTGGTTCGTGCTCAAACAGGGGAAGCTCTTCTGGTTCAAGGACTCCACCGTCACCAGCGCCTCCCGGCCACGTGGCGTGATCCCAGTGGCCTCGTGCCTCACCGTTAAGGGCGCCGAGGACGTCCTCAACAAGCAGTACGCCTTCGAGCTCTCCACGCGCGCCGACACCATGTACTTCATCGCCGACTCCGAGAAAGAGAAGGAGGACTGGATCAACTCGATCGGACGGTCCATCGTGCAGCACTCGCGGTCCGTCACCGACTCCGAGGTCGTGGATTACGATAGCAAGAAGTGAGGAGTGGCAATTTGATCGTCAGATAATATTACTGTGTGAGCCAAGAGCTAGGTGACACTGAGTGAGAGCTCCACTCGGTGTGGGCTCTGCGTGTGTGTGTGTTTTTTGTATATGAATTCAGATCGTTTTG
This sequence comes from Dryas octopetala, assembly GCF_963921425.1. NCBI lineage: Eukaryota > Viridiplantae > Streptophyta > Magnoliopsida > Rosales > Rosaceae > Dryas > Dryas octopetala. Next base: position 4,549,604 of record NC_141368.1, read on the forward strand.
TGTTTCGTCTTTGCAAGGAAAAAAAAAAAACTCTCTGTTTGGTAATGATTCGATCTCAATTCAATAGCATTCTATTTCTGGCTTTTAGCGTTTGTTTTAATTGTTAAATTGAGCTGCTTATTATTTAGGGTTTATTGCAATTTGTGATTCACTGAAACTGATTGTTTAAAAGTTGTTAAATTGGGGGTAAATTCGATTTGATTCGGTTTGTTAACGTGAAGTATAAACTGATAAAGAAGAAGAAGCCATTCATGGCGATCCAAAGACGATAGGGCAAAGCTCTGATACAAATCTAATTAGTTTTGGTGATTGAAGTCGGATTTTATGAGATTACGGAAATGCTTAAGGATTTGAGTTCAGGATCCATGGAATCTGTAGTTGTGCGGAATGATTATTGAACAAGTTTAGGTTTCCAATAGATGATGAATTTCTGCTCAGAACTCAGAAGTCATCTTCCCCAAAAATTGATTCTTTCTACTCCTATAAAGGTCTCTGATAAAAGGAAACCTGCTGCTCAAGCAACCTACTCTACCCCTCTTTTAGTTAAGATGGAGGGATTGGCAATGGAGTTGGAAGGTTAAGCCCTAAGAAAGTTATTGGCATTGTTGATCACTGTCCTATTTGGGCAGTATGTTATAGAGTAGAAAACATGAAATGGGGAGGTCTCTGTGAAGTGGTTGTCTTTGAAATAAGCAGCTAGGTGTATTAGGAAGAAGAAAAGAGACTGTGTTTGAGATGATGCTTCTTCTTGCTGCAGAATGGTACTCTGTGATTGAGATTAGATGTCTGTAAGATACCACTTATGGTGGACAGCACTGACTAGTGCTCCCATTCAATTTTTTGAAGCAATCAGAGCAAGTGAGTAGGGGTTTCTAACCTCAAAGGGTGTATGTCCTCATTTCCTGCAACATAGGTGAGCAAATTCTAGGTCGATGACAGTTACCCTCTGACAATGCTGACAAGAAAATGAGTGTCTGTTTCTCTCATCACGTGACAGAGACATAAACAACAGATATATACATCCATTACAGCACTGAAAGTTTTACTCCTTTGAAGACCATCAAAGCAGCTTTGTCAGTCTCGATATGCAAACCTAAGCCAGTTACCTTGCATACATCAGAGACTTGGAGTTCATGCACAGTCCCACGAGGATGACATGAGGCATCAATGTCCATTGACCAAACTGTCATTGTTCTTAATTGCATACTGAAAATCTTAGTCAAGCAATCTTGGTGTTAAGTAACTGCTGGGTATCTCTTGGTCGAGTGACCGTTTTGTTCTGTTCTAGTCAGTCAGAACAGTATTTTATTGAGACTTCTACAGCCGTTGGGTCACCACTTGACCAGAAAATTTGCATAGGATGTTTAACAAGCGAGGTGTACGAGGGGTTGAAGGGTTCTTTCTCTCTTTTTTTCTCAAAGGGGTGAAAAAAACTGAACCCAAGAATCTTATCCTCATTCTATCCATTCCAAGCTAGATGAACTAAAGTTCGTGATTTGGATAGAAGCTCATTAAGGCAAGTGATTCTCTAACGTTGTTAAGTAATTGTGATTTAAGGAGAAGAAATGATAACTAGATGCTTAAGTGGATTCGGATCCTTGAAAGTTTCTAGGTTAATCCATTATATTGAGTTCTCTAAATCTTAACACTAGGTATAAATTGAAAGATTAATACTACGCAATATGACTTGCCATGTTTATCATTCATACTCACCCTCGGAGAGAAGCTTTTGGCTATTGAAGCTTTCGCATCTTGTAAAAATGTGCACATGATAATATCTTTGCACTAGAACTTCATTTCATAGACAACACGAAGGTACATCTACTTTGAGCTCCAAAGCAAAGTTGGTCCACATTTTACATTTTTTAGAAGAAACACTAAACCCAAAAGCAAACAGTTGATAACATATATCGGCACTAAGCATTTACTTTAGCCTGTAAAGCACACATCATTAACAAATGCTGCCTCAGCCAAGTCAATGGCACGAGCAAGACCAGCAGCTTTGTTCTGACACTCTTGGTGTTCATCATCAGGGTCACTGTCAGCCACTATACCAGCACCAGCTTGAAGATAAGCCACCCACTCACGGCGGCGCTGGTTGGCATTTTTGTAAGAGTACATTGTGTCAAAACTGGCTCCTGTTGGAAACACCATGGTCCTCAGAGCTAGAGCAATGTCCATATCACCAGAAAACGAAACCGCCCCAAATCCACCGCTATATGGGCCACGCCTTGCTACCTCCAACTGATCAATCAACTCCATGGCCTTCACCTGCATTAGATCACAAACGACGAAAAAATTGAGAAAAATATATTCCGTTTAGGAACCAGAATCCAGATATCTAAAAATTTGGGAAGGTAAATTGCAAAAAGGGAAGAAGATTAAAGTTAACTGACGACCTTTGGTGCACCACTAACAGTACCAACAGGCAATGCAGCTCGCAGGGCATCCCAGCAAGTGAGATGATCATGCAGCTCCCCCGTAACCTGCATGATAAATCATGATGGCTTTTGTCACCAAGAGTCTCATTCTTTAATAAATAAGCTTTTCAAGTAATTTTCACCAACTATGGAACATTTAGAAACCATGACACCAGGATCTGAGTGCACGCTGATAAACCACATTGTGATCAAAGAAAGCACAGAGGTCGGAGAACAAAACCCTTAACTGACCCCAAACCCAATTGAATCAGATTAAGACAAAGTTACTGACAAAACAGGATTATAAGAAGTACATTAATTCAATTTCATTGGAAATATTAAGTTGCACATAATTTGAACAAAAGAAAAACTGCAGCAATAAGTCATTCCTTTAACATCATGTAACGTGTGGTCTCTAAAGACATAGGTTCTCACCGTGGAGCTTATGTGCATTACATGGGAATACCGTTCAACATTCATTAATTTTTCCACCTTCACTGAACCAAATTTGGATACCTGCATCAAGACACATCACCAACAGAAAAATGTGTAAGTACTTATAATGAAAAATCTAATACAACTTCCATGATTCCAGACTCAGAGTCTCAAGTAAATCATTATACATACTTGACTAATAAATAACAAAACATACCTACATTCTTACTTGATGCCTTATTACCCTAATATCAAAGAAACTAATAACAACTAAATTGCTCTAATCAATTGCAGATAATACATAAAAGAAATTTGATGACTACACACGCATACATAAATACTTGATGCCTAAAGACACTAATGTCAAAATAGCAATGAAACTAATGACAATTAAATTGTTCTGACCAATTTTGGATAATATGGAAAGATATTTGACGACTACGATTAATCCATGCTTAAACATATAATAGTTAATAGCCACTGAACAAAATAGGTAAGATTTTACAAGTTCAAAGCTCTGGCATTTAAGTTCTCCTTCTCCATATGCATAACATAAAAAGAATACTTGCATTTACATCGAGTAAATATATTATCCAACCATGGCACATAAAATAAGTTAATGATGATCTTAAATTTGTAGTGTTGCACAGTAATGTCCACACTATTAGGGAATATATTGTTTAAGAGAAACCTTTCCAACATCATTCCGACCCAGATCAACCAGCATGATGTGTTCTGCACATTGCTTTTCATCACTAAGTAGTTGCAGTTCTAACTTCCGATCTTCTTCGATTGTCTTCCCTCTTCTAGTAGTTCCAGCTAATGGCCGATTCACAATCTTTTTCTGTTCATAACATTATAATAATGAACACTCTTAGTTGTAAATACTTGCAGAGTTTCACCCAAAAAAAATTCAAACACCCTGGATGATGATGATAGCTTAGAAAGGATCAACTAGTCTCTTTTAAGCATCTAATATGTAAGTAGTTAATGTGTGTATTAATTAAAATTATGTACTTATCCATACAAATCAAAGTAGTTAAAGAAAAATAAAAGATGTAGATACTAGAAAGTTCATTTGTTATGTTTACCTTCTTTGCACTCATAAGAATTTCTGGACTTGAAGCAACCAGGATACACCCCCTAGCCTATGTGTGCATATACATAGAAGTCAAAAACTGCCAATCCTAAATTAACATGTATTGGGAAACCAGAAAAAAACAATCAAAAGAAAAACACACAAACCTGCAAGTAAGTCAAATATGGGCTTGGATTTACAGTCCTCAAGGCTCTATAAACTTCAAATGGATGGGCAAATGTTCGACGTTCAAATCGTTGACTTAATACAATCTGGAAAATATCCCCTGCGAGTATATGTTCTTTTGCATGCTTTACTATTTTCTTGTATGCCTCACTTGTCATGTTTGAATTCTTTAGAGAAGGACCAAAATGGTGAGTATGGACATTGACGGAACCTGGAGTTAGCCTCGGGCTAACAATTGACAATCAAATCAATATGGTCACAATGAAACTACAAAAGATAAATGCAACTATAGATAATAAGTACAACAGTTACTCACAGTTCAATGTTATGTACTCTAGCCACTAATGTCTCTAAACGTTTTACACCATCTGCATAAGCTTCCTCAACTGAGGAGTACCGATCTAATCTCACCCAGTGAATCGCATAAACTTTCTGAGATGGAGTGACAAAAGCTCATAAGAACCTCAACAGCCATATTTGAGTAAAAGTAGTTACTAATCAAATTCAGAGAAACCATTCATAGATTGGCAATTAAACTTTTGGTATAGGAGTCCAGTTTTCTGCTGTTCTTAATGAGCAAAAATCTTGGGAAGATATAAAAGCATCCAAAGAGGAGATAGTAATTTAATTCCTTTCCTTTTTGTTAAAAAGGTATTATGCCTGAAACCCGTACACGTAGCAGTCATATCTGAAGAGAATGCATATGCTGCAAAAGGCTAAGAAAATCCAAAACAAACTTGTGCGCGTGCTTGTGCGTGTGTGTGTGCGCATGCTTGTGCATGTGTGTGTGCGCGCGTGCTTGTGTATGTGTGTGTGTGCGCGCGTGTAATTTACAACAAAGTTACAAACTTGTGCATTAAATATGATTCACAATTTCATGCAGAAACATCGATCAAAACTTTAATTGTTTCATGCATAAGCAATGATTGAAAGAGGAGTACCTTCTGCACATGATCAAAAACTATTACATCATCATAGAGCCCTAAGTGCATGTCAGGAAGATTTCTGTCATCCTTGGGAGCCTTTGAGAATGACATTCTTCTCTTTTCCGCATAACGAACTGTATCATACGAAAAATAACCTACCCAGCCACCTATTCATAAACAATTTATCACTAACTGTGGTTTTAGGAACTGTAAAAATAAACTACTTATATTAGAACCACAGAGCATACAATAATTACAACATTCAATGGATAGACAACTGGATGAATCCTAGTTGTAGATTCTAGTTCATTATGAGAAACAATTTAGAGTAGAAATGTATGAGTCCAGCATCAATCGAATATAATAAACATTTCGATGCACTTCCATGTAAACTTTGACCACAGTAAATATAATAAACCAATTTGGAAACTCCAGCAGCGTACAATCTAGCAAAAAATCTCTTAAAAAAAAAAAAAAAAAGATTGTAAGCTTAATTACTTGCCCGAAAATGCATCTGGAAGGTCATCCATGAGTTGGGGACTCCAATCCTCTGAGAGTTTCTTCGGAATAGTCATTGGATCCTCGACAAACTCCTGAGTCAAACGCCCTTCTTCATGATCCATTATCGTCACCTTATTTTCTTTTACCACGATTTCCATTGTTGGTTGAGCTCCAACAACACTGAAACGGCCCTAATATAATCAAATGCAACACTAAATTATGATGTACAATTAAATAGACCCATGAATTCAAAGCATATTTGTGACAGTCAAACCTGGACGTTCTGCTCCACTGACTCAAAGAGAAAGCTTGGAGCCTCTCGATCATCTTCCTTAACCAAGCATCGATATGCAAGAACTGGCGTAAGCTGGTCCGAGAAAATGCACTTGTAAAGGGGAACCAAATTTCCATTCTTTGAAGCTTCCTCAAACTTCTTCGCATCAGTAGCTGAAAAAATTAAACAAAACAGAACATAAAGTAGCTTCTTATTATTTGCTCAACTTTTCCTTTGCAATTCCACTAAGTTGGAAATTTGATTTTCTTGATGTTAATTCTTTTTCTTGTTTTGTTAAAGCTAATGCTTGAAATTGAATAACAATAACGAAAACATATGAAATATTGTTCTTTTATAAATATCGTTTCTTTCCCACAGTTTATGCACAAACAAAGTGAATTAAAAGCTCCAACCGCTAGAATTAAACCTCCGTTTGGTTGTGATGAAAATGTTGTAAAAGAAAGTAGGCAAAAATGTTGAATTCAAAATTATTACTGCAGTGTGTGACCGAGAAGAGCTCGATTCAACTGATTTTCGTAATTTGAGCTGATAATAAGAAAATAAAGCCAAAACCAAAAGAAATTCAACTTGTTATGGTTTCTTTCCCGTCCCCCGCATTTTCCAGGCAACCAAACAGAGGAAATAAAGCCGAGAAAGCTTAAATAACCTATGGACTGATTGGAGAGAGCGCAGCATTTCGTTTTAGGGACGCATGCAAGTGAAGTTGAGTTTCTAGTAGAAATTCCAATGACCGGAACTCGAGACCGTCGGTGACTCGACGGCACCAACCGCTGAGAGAAAGACAAAGCCTGCATTGTCGGATTATTCAAGGGGAAACCGGAGGGGTGTGTCGCCGGTGGTGCTCCTTCTCTCTCTCTCTCTCTCTGTTTCTGGAGGTGGTCTTTGGCGTGCTCTCTGCGAAAAATCGGGGAGGTCTTAAAGAAACCGGGACAGTGCAGAAAATGTGTGCATGTAGAATCCCTTTGTCCTTATTTATCCACTTGGAGAAACAGTGACTAGGCATAATAACGCATTTAAGAGGAGGTTTGATTCATTCCAATCTGGTACTAATCTTCATCTCTTACATGCATGATGCCACATCATTAGGAAGATTTTCTCAACCCTTTGTCATTAATAGATGTTTTCTTTTATTTTTCAATAATTGAGATATTTTGTTAAGAAATTTATGATTAGTAATGAAATTTCCTATTTGATGAATTTGTTTGGTTGCTCATTTGGTTTTTCCTTTTGATGCTGCATTTTGGTTGGGGGGGAGGGATTTGAGTTGGAATGTCTCTAACATTTTGAAGAAGATAAGTACTAAGAAATCAATAACTAGTTGGAAGCACTTTAAGGCCTCGTTTGTTTCACAGGACTGTCTTGGCATGGACTAGCTATCGGGACTGGCATGGACTAGCTTGGCATGGACTAAGCTAGCTAAGAACTGCCTTTATGTTTGGTGTAGTGCAGGACTAACAACCTGGATAATGAAAATAGTCATGTCCTATGTTTGGTACAGTGCAGGACTAACAAGTTAGAAAATTAATTTTTGAAACAAAATCATAAATCTCCATATTTAATTTTTAAAATAATTAAACATATTAATTATAAAAAAATTTCAATTTAGTTTGAAGACCTAAATAATTAAATTATAAAAGCTCTTAAAATAGTTTCAATGCAATAAATTGGGGTGACCACTTTTAAAATGCTATAACTTTCTTATTTACTGTTGAATTTTTTGAACAATTCCAATATTGTTTTTATGACATTGTAAAAAATGCATGAAATTAAACAAATTTGGGATCCAACAAAATCTCTCTACACTGATTTAGTGATTCCCAAAGAAGCCCAACTCCTCGGGTGCAAGTCTGATTTTTGTTTTAACAATTTAATAATGATAAAAAGGGAAAAATAAAAAAGAGATAAGAACAAAACCCACCAAAAAAAATTGGAAATAAAAATTAAGAAATTAAAGAAAATAAAAACATGAAAAAAAAAAAAAAAAAAAAAAGGAAACGATCCGAGACGATCCCATTAAGCTTTTGCTGATAATTCGAAACTGAACATGGGTCCTTCATCCTTCTTTTGGTCACAATAGATTGATCCTGACTATGATGATCAACTTGACTCATATCTCCAATCACCACCTTGGATGACGAAGATGCTTCACTAATCTCATTGAACATCCTCAATTGGTTCAAGATCTGAGGGCAGCTCCTAACAGTGCCCATCAATCTCTCCTTTGTCCTTTCTCTTGCTCTCGCTATGGCATTTGCCCTCGACTAGAAAAATCTCAAGTCATCCATTCTATATATCAATCCCCAAAGAACCCAATAGATCAAGGCAATTTGGTGAGAGAGAAATTAAAGAAAAAAAAAGGAAAAACACAGAAAAGCCATCAATTCAGTATATTAATCCCAAATAACTCAGTAGATCAATTCAAGCCAATCTGGTCCACAGAGAAAGAGAGAGAGGTTGAGAGAATTTGAATAAGAATATCCCACAGTGATCAAGTTCTTCTCGTCCCAGTAGATCAAGTTCTTCTCGTCTGTCGCCGTAGATCTGGTCCCAGTAGATCAAGTTCTTCTCGTCAATCTGAAAGCCAATCTGGTCCCAGTAGATTAAGAAATAAGAATTTGAAAGCCAATCTGGTCCCAGTAGATCAAGTTCTTCTCATCGGTCGCCGCTGCCCACAGTGATGAAGTCACCGCTGCCCACAGTGATGAAGTCGCCGCTGCCCACTTTCTCCTTCAGTTTGTTCTCGATATGAAATTGATGAAGTGTGTTCTGATTTTTAAGTTTGGTCTTAGGTAGACCCAGCTAAGGAGGTTCTTAGCTAAACCTCCACATTTTCACGGGTTTCATTAAGCCCACCTAAGAAGGCTGATTTAAGTTGGAGAGGATTCACTAAGCCTCATTTTTTCTAATCCTAAGCTCACCAAACATGGGCTTAAAGTCTTAACTAAGCCAGTCCCTGTTTAGAAGGTGAAACAAACATGGCCAATGCTTATAATAATGTGATGGGCTTTGTGATTAAATTAAATTAGTAGTCCGTAATTTGTAGCACCCATTTATAGAGAAAACTTTGTTGCCGCACCCAACCATAATCAGACATACCAACCGCACCCAATTCAAAGCCTACTAATAATTTAGGCTTATTAATTACATTAATTTACATGTATGCCATTAGAACCCAGCCATTACCGCATCCAAGCAAGTCTACAGGACAACTAGAAGCCCAACCCCTACCCTTCTGACGCGCGCTGACACATGCTGACACGTGCTGACGCACACTGACATCACTATAACTGAATTTTGGTGAAACTGTTTTTTTTTTTTTGCTGGAATTGAAGTTTTTGCTAAAACTCAATATTTCGCTAAAACTAAAATCAAACATTGAAATTGAATTTTATTACACTAAAACTGAATTTCAAGAATTCAAGTACACTGAAACTGAATTTCAGAAATTCAGTTACACTGAATTGAAGAATTCAGTTATGAATTCACTTACTGAAACTGAATTAAGTGATGAAACAATTACACCTTGACTAAAATGCAATTACACCTTAATTAAAAAACAATTATACCTTCACTAAAACAATTACACTTCACTAAAACAGTTACACCTTTACTTGACAAAAAATAACAATTATATCAATTCAGTGTTTCAATATAGACTAAATTCAGTTTCAGTCTGAATTCAATTTCAGTGAATTCAGTTTTATTACATTCATTAAATTCAAATTTAGTTCACTGAATGCACTAAAACTGAATTCAGTGAAATTGAATTTAGTGAAACTGAATAATTTCATTCAAAATTCATTTAAAACTCATGTTTCATGAACTGAAACTGTTTAATCAATAAATGTAGGCTTAAAGTTCCCTATCCAACTACTGTTATAAGTGAAACTGAATTTTCAGGAAGTGAAACTGAATTTTCTAGAACTGAAACTGAATTTACACAGTTGCACTAATTAAGCTAGAAACTGAAACTGAATTTACTGAATTCAGTTGCACTTTACAATCGTCGAGGTACCTGTGTTAAGACCAGACAGTTCAACAAATCAAACAGGGTTCACAAAATTGTTTGTTCAACGGCCGAGTCGGGCGGTGACCACCACGCACGGTGGCTACCCAGCCCTAATCAACACACATAAAATCATAGAACTCACCCAAAAATATTCTCGGACCTCAAATTGAGCTTTTAAGATTCGGAGGAGGCTGAACAGTAAAAAAAAGCACCCAACCAGCCGCCACAAGTGGCGGATCTAGCGGTGGCAGCAGCAGCCCAACCTAAAAACCAAGATTTGAGTTAAAACAACCCAACCAATAGCAAGAGCAGGTCGAGGGGACAAAGATTGATACCTAGATCGACGGAAAACACCACCGAAATCGGCCCGAGAACCGCCGGAGAAGCCAACGATGCGAACCATCATCATGGGCTCGACGTGACGCGAGAACTCAGATGGATCGATGATCGGAGCACACCATCGTGACGAGCTCAACGAGAGGAAGAATTCTGAGCTAGAGTTAGGCCGCGAAGTCGCCGGAAACGGCGAGAGCCGTTGGCGTTGACCCACTGTGCGCGGGCTGGGTTTTATGTTCGGGGTGTTTCTGGGTGAAACGAATACCAAGGGAAGAGAGAGGAGAGAGGCGAGTTCAACGGGCCAAAAACCACCTTCATCGGCCACCGGACGCGCTGCCACGCGCCGGTGACAGAGGCGGCGAAGGTGAGTTCTCGCTAGCAGGGGAGAGACGCGAGAGAGAAAGAGTGAAAATGAGAAATGAACCTAGCCAAGGGTTATAATCGAAATTTTCAAAATGAGGGGGTCAAATCTAGCTTGGTATAGGTTGACTAGGGGGTTTTGAGAGAGGTTAAGTTTATAATAGGGGGTTTTGGGAGAGGTTGATTTAGTATGGGGGTTATGAGAGAACCTAGTTCTAAATAGGGGGTTAGTAATAGTTTACATTTAAATTAGTTATTGGGTCGGACCTGGTTGTAGTCTTGGGTTAGCAAGATTGAGAGGCCTTGAGCCCATAATAAGTAATTTGGTTATTAAAAAATTAAATTAATATTTAAACTTCAAATAATACTTAACCCCTTAACTGCTTCGGCAGTTAGTTATATCCTTGATTTCATGAAGTAACTCCCAAAAGAAACCTTATAAAGCTCGGCATAGGCTATGGACAAAGGTAACATACATTTTTGAAGTAAAGTTGTTGATTGACAAGTTTTCTCATTTCTAACTTAAAGTATCGGAGGCTCTTTGAGGAGCAACCTCCCAAAGGGGTAATTATGACTGATTTATTAGTTTTGCAGGAAAATTAGGAGGCAATTGGGTGATGTGTGCATTCTCGGAAATTCGAGCCTCATCAGATACCATTTAGACAAAATAAAAAATAAAAGGGAGAGTGGAGAAAACAAGTGACATGACTGAAGAATTAGGTGGTGGGTTCCACATTTTTTATTTTATTTGGGATAGATTTCGATAAAATTGGGAATTGCCAAGAAGTCCAATAACATTTCCAATTCCAAAAAACAGTTTCAATAATAAAGCGAAGCGCCTAACCGATCTGTTTTCAGTTAACTCGGTCCTACACTCCTACATGATTTTCGTCCCACTAATTTGATAGTTCTGGAATAAGAATAACCAAGGAATAAAATTTTGGGTTTCGAAGAAATTTCGATGAAAATTTCGATGAAAATTTCGATGAAAATTTCAACGGAAATTTCGAAGATTTTTAAATTTCGACAAAAATTTGATGGAAATAATGGAAATTGTTATCAAAATACGGAAATTTTGAATGAAACTTTACCATATGTTTATTGATCATATTATCTACTAAATTGATAAAAAATTTGAAGAAACTAAATTATATAGTAGGTTTCATGTGATATAAGATAAATATAATGCACGTTGGAGACAAATACTGATAAATAAAATTAGTATAAAATGAAATTAGTATATTGTCTATACTCTATAATATATACACTAAACCCTATATATTTTATAATCTATATTCTATATTATTTAGGATATGGTATATGATACTAGAGTTTAAGCCCTTTAGGGTACTTTAAATTATTTTTTATATAAAAATATATTATAGTTTACTAGTTTAGGGTTTAAAAACAACTAAACGAAACTCCAAAACGGGCAAACGAAACCCCAAACTATTTTTTTTTTCACAATTAACCCAAAGGCCCCAAATCCCAATCAACCCTAAACCTTTTTAATTTTTTTCTCTTTTTTTTCTCTTTTTTTTTTTTTTTCCTTCTTTTTTTTTTTCCTTCCTTTCCCTTTCCTTTCCTTTCCCCCGAGGCTCCAGCAAGTCAGCAACTCTGTTTTCTTCTTCACTCTCTCTCTCTCTCTCTCTCTCTCTCTCTCTGCATCTCCCCCGCCGTCTCCCCGTCGCCCCTGCCCTCGCCCCGTCGCCCCTCTGCCGTCGTCCCGTCGCCCCCTGCCCTCGCCCCGTCGCCCTCTGCCGTCGCCTCTCTCCCTTGATCTTCCCCTGCCGTCGCCTCTCTCTTCCCCTCGATCTTCCCTTACCGCCGCCCTGCCGCCACCCCTCTTTCTCCCTCGATCTCCCCCTGCCACCTCTCCATTTTTCTGCAAAAACCCAGCTCCAAAACCAGATCGAAAACCACCGTCGAAAATTTCGCCGAAATTTCGACGATTTCGGCGAAATTTCGATAATTTCGACAATTTCGACGAAATCATCCCGAAATTTTAGCAAATATGGGTTTCGATTTCGAAACCCCCAAAAATCGAAATTTTCGGCGAAATTTAACACCCTAGGAATAACAACAGCAAATTGTTGTATATTCGGTGTTGCACTCATTATTGCAATGTCAATGTCTCTTGTTGGAAATTTCAAACAAATTAAATGACATGAAGGAATGGGACATACCCTTTCATGAGTAGGTTATAGTTTGTGAACACATGCAACCTTTCACAAATGGGTTATGTTTTGAAACAGTACTAACCTTTCATAGAAATGTGTAACTGCTAGATATTTTGAACCATTGCATCTTTTGTTTTAAGTTTCAAATGAAAGGGTGCTTCACCAAATGGTGGAGACACCTACATGAAAAATCACCTCTCAAGTCAAGAGGTGTTTTAGAAGTCTATAAATAACATAGCTACTGCAGTCATTTATATATAACAAAATATTCTTCTTTTCTTTACTGTTTCTAAATATTCATGTTATTTTTGTGTAGTGCAAATTTCAAGAATAATATCAAGTGAGTTCGAGTCTATAGTATCCTGGAGACAATTTGTTTTTAAACTCTTTTTGCACAAAGGAAGAGCGACAAATTAGTCTTAAAGAAAACGAATTTAATTCGTGCTTTGACTCAAGGTTCTCATTTTTTTCTTTTGTTATTGCCTTCATTTTTCTATATTCTTCCAACAATTTTAAGACTAACTTGTTATGGAGGCACTAGCAACCACCGTTCAATTTATTCAAGTCATGAATCAAGATCTAGTCCGATTGGATCGATTCAATGGTCAATTTTTCCAACAATGGCAACAAAAGGTGTTATTCTTCCTCACCACCTTGAAGTTGGCATATATTCTCAAAGATGATCTCCCTGAAATTCCTGAAGAAACTGAAGGAGAATCAAACACAGTGAAGGAGCAAAGGAACAAGAGGAAGGAAGATGATTTTCTTTGCAAAGGTCACATTCTCAATGCTTTGTCAACCGCTCTATACAATGTGTATCGTAATGCTTCATCAGCAAATTAAAGAACTTTGGGCAAGGTTAGAAAACAAATACAAAATGGAAGAGGTTAGTGCGCGTAAATTTCTTATTGATATTTATGTGCATTTTAGAATGATAGATAATAAACCTTTTCTTCCCCAAGTTGAAGAACTACAACTCCTTATTGATGATGTTTCTATCGGAGGAGTAAATGTAGATGAGGAGTTCCAAGTTGGTGTAATTATAGCAAAATTACCACCAAAATGGAATGATTATAAAAAGAAACTCAAACACCAAGAGAAGAAATTTACTTTAGAGGAAATAACTCGACACCTTCGTATAGAATAAGAATCTCGCAAGCGAGATAGCGAGTTAAATGAAAAATCAATTGATTTACCTAAAGCAAATTTGGTGGAGGGAGAGTCAAGTGACAAACCCAAGAAAAATAATATTCGTCCTAAAGGAAAGAGTTTCAAAAAGAAAGGACAAGGCTCTAGTACTGTGAAGAAAGGATGTTTCTTTTGCCAAAAACTCGGTCATATTATGAAGAACTGTCGACATCATAAGAAATACCTTAAGTCACAAGTCAATATGATTGAAGAAAATGATGATTTTACAGCAGTGGTAATTGAAGCAAATCACATTGATGCTGATAATGATTGGTGGCTGGATACCGGAGCCACTATACATGTTGCCAACAACCGAGAGGCTTTTTCAAATTATGAGAAAGTTATTGATGGACAAAGTGTCAAGATGGGTAACAACCAAGCAGCATTGATAATGGGAATTGGTTCAGTTGAACTCAATTTTACATCTGGAAAAAAAATCACATTGAAAAATGTTCGTCATGTTCCTGAAATGAGAAAAAGTCTTGTATCTGGTGATCTTCTAAATAAGGCTGGTTTTAAATTGGTGTATGAGTCGGATAAGTTTATCTTATCCAAGAATGGTGTATTTGTGGGAAAAGGTTATTCTTGTAATGGTATGATTAAACTCAATATTAATAAAGTGACGAATTCTATTTATATGCTTGAGTCTTTTCAATTGTGGCATGATAGATTAGGACATGTAAATTTTCAATCTATCAAATGCATGAGTAATATAGGTTTAATTCCAAAATGTGATACTAATAGTATATCAAAATGTGAAATCTGTGCACAGGCAAAAATAGTGAGGAAACCATTTCAAAAGGTTGAACGAACTTCTGAATTGCTTGGTCTTGTCCATTTGAATTTGTGTGCACGTGATCTTAAGAGTTTTATAACTCGTGATGGTAAGAAATATTTTCTAACCTTCATTGATCATTATTCAAGATATACTTATATATATCTATTGAATAGTAAAGACGAAGCATTTGAGAAGTTCAAGATTTATAAAGCAGAGGTTGAAAACCAACTTGGCAAGAAAATTAAAGTGTTAAGAAGTGATAGGGGAGGTGAATATCTTTTAGATGAGTTCACAAACTTTTGTGAGACTCATGGAATTAGACACGAAGTGTCAGCCCCATACACTCCGCAACAAAATGGTCTTGCCGAAAGGAAAAATAGAACCTTAAAAGAAATGATTAGTTCATTATTAATAAATTTCATACTTCCAAATAATTTATGGGGAGAAGCTTTGCTCACTTCGTGTTACATCCTTAATAGAATACCACACAAGAAGTCTAATATGACTTCATATGAGTTATGGTTTAATAGGAAACCTAAATTGGATTATTTTAGAGTTTAGGGATGTCTTGCTTATGTAAGAAAACCTGACATTAAAAGATCCAAGTTAGGACCTAAAACCTATAAGTGTGCATTCATTGGATATGCAAAAATAGTAAAGCTTATAGATTCATTAATCTTGTAACAAATGATCGAGATTATAGAATCAAGAGAAGTTGAATTCTTTGAGCATGTTTATGCCAAAGATAAGTTGAAACAACAAGAGTTAAATCTTGATGAGCACACTAATTCACATAATGATAAAAATAATCTGCATGGCAATCCCAATATATGTGAATCCAATTCACAAGATGATAATCCTAGATATCCTAAAAGAGCTAGAGTCACAAATTATTCCTTTGGTCCAGATTTCTATCTTTATCTTGTTGAAGGTAATAGAGGAGATATAACAAAGGAAATAAGATTTGTAATGAATATTGAAGGAGATCCAACTTCTTATAAAGAAGCAATTGCTTCTCCTGATGCTTCTCTTTGGAGAGAAGCAATTGAAGATGAATTACATTCCATTATATCAAATGGAACTTGGAAGTTAGTGGATTTACCACAAGGCTCTAAACCAATAGGTTGTAAATGGGTATTTAAAAGAAAATTGAACACAGATGGTTCAATAAGTAGATTCAAAGCCAGGTTGGTGGCCAAAGGCTTTAGACAAAAGGAAGAGATAGACTTTTTTGACACATATGCACCTGTAGCACGGATTGGTTCAATTCGACTTCATATATATGAAAGTTTCAGAATTTTCTGCCATGAAAGTTTCAGGAGCTTTTGCATCTCAAGCGATTGGTTTCTTCATGTGGTCCCCTAATAAATATTCAGTGAGAAATGTATTATTGTCTTTGAGATTAGAGTATGGTAGCCACTGGCCATACTCACTTTGCCACTTCCAGTGCCAACATCTGAAAAGTGGAAGCCTTTGTTTAAATCTTGAAAGCATGTTTTTATTCCAGCAAATTAATAGACAACACCAAAAATGGTTTTCAACATGGATTGAGACTAAAGGATGAGAAGTTAAGAAGATGTTATTTTTTGTGGTTCATTCAAACTAAATAAAAAAATTAATCAATAAATGATCCATAAGTCCGCACTATACCTTGTATCATTAACTCACCTAATATTTGCTCTGTTAAAATGGTCTACCACAAATTTTACAAATTATAGAGAATCCCACGTTATAAATGTGGAGGCGCCGGTTCTACAAGGTCGAGTACTCGGTCCCTTTGTTGGGTGCTCGGTGTGCTAATTTTTTTTCATAATCATTGTCATCACTATCAAACGGTAATAATAGTTGTCACTACCATAATAGTTAGTCATAAATTAGGGTGAATGTGATTCCTAAGTTTGAATTTTGTATTTTATGTTACTTTATTAATTTTTAACATGTTTATGTAAGAAAAAAATATAAGGTAATATATAAGTACTATTTTTTGCAATTTTTTAGTATATCGAAAAGTACCATTTTTAACATATTTATATTGTTATTGCCGTACAGTAATAATGTTTTAAAAAAAATGCCGAGCATTTGATGCAGGTGCGGAGCTCTCAAAATCTTGGATCCAATGAGAGTGAACCATGAGAGATTTTCAAGAAACCTTGAGTTAGATTCTGAATTTGTTTCGTCTTTGGGCCACAACTTTTAATTTGCATGAAAATGAATTAAGAAAGTTATTATATTATAATCAAGACTAGGGAAAGCCATGCTGGATTATTGATCCATAAGAACAGTATATCCATCCAGCGTTCAGCAACATGTAATATTAAGTTGGTTTGACAAATCGTGAAAATAGAATATTGGGACCTGTTTTCAATTGGTTTCATCCAAGCAGAATGAAAGTAAAAGGAAACAAAATTGCCAAACCATTGTTTCCACCTTAGTAGATAATTAAGTAAAAAAAGAACTAAAAAAAATCACTGCTATTAATAAAATAACCATTTGGGGAATAATCCATGCTATTTAACTATGGTGTATGTGTCAACTAGGATCTGAGCCAATATGTATGTACGAGTAATTTCCGCAGATAATTCTATCAGATGCTTCAGAAACTTATAGTGCTCTCATCTGTGAAGGGAAAGGGGTATGGCAAGCATACCAGCAATCCCAAGAACAAAACCAATATGCCAAGGGCAACATACTTGTCATCAGGATCTGTGATCTCCTCAGCGAGTGGAGCAATTGGCCCCCTCTGTAAGAAGAATATCAGAACTACCCAATAAAATGCCACATCATTGACTAGTGATGCTAGTCCGAGTAGCACGATTGAAGCACCTGTGAGGCGAGCTGAAGCCTGTGTCATGTGAAAAGATGAATCAGTATTTTATATCAGATTTCAATCTTCAAGCTTCCAGTTTAGATTATAATGAACTTCGAATGACATACCTTTCTTCCCCAAATGGCAAAAGAAATTCTCCCTCCATCAAGCTCTCCTGCAGGAATGCTGTTAATGGCATTAATGAGGAGTCCAGCCCATGCCCATATCAGGAGAGGGTTAACAGATATGGGAGTGCCATCCTTGAGAGCGTCACCAAGAAGAAGCTTTGCTATAAGAGAAATAAATGACACAGTCAATATCTTATCTATGTTATCTCAACTTAAGGAAACAAAGCCCAAGTAAAATCTAATAACTTGACTCTGAAATGAAAAGTTAAGATTCCACTATTTAAAAGCTTTGGAAGATTTCAAAAATGAAGTGCTTACCAATACCCCCAGCAAGAAAGGATTCGTGAAACACAGAAGCATCGACAACAATACCAATACCATCACTTGGTGGTAAGATGAAACCGAAAAGCAAAAGAACAAGGCCCAAGGAAAATCCAGCCAAAGGTCCTGCTGCAGCAACTTTCAGAAGATCTTCACGCTTGGGTACAATATTTACAATTCTTGTAATTGTACCAAAAGAGCCTATCTGCCGGCAAACAGCTCATTAGAATTTATATATTGTCCATTAAATGAAGAATTAAAATAGACCAGTGGACACATCTAAAAGCAAGAATGACTGCTTCATGACAAGCTACATTTTAAAAGTTAGATGATCCTTTGTACAAAATAAAATAACAGTAAATAAAGCTAACAACAACCAGCTTATAAGGAATGTAAACCAAAGTAAAGGTACTGCTTTGCATACACACTGTATACAAGGGGGGAAGAGACATTTGTTCTTATAAAAATCACCTGCCAACTGGGGACAAAGTATGGCACTCCAAGCTTGACTCCAGTGCTATTTGCAGCTAAAATGTGGCCAAGCTCATGTACCCCCAAAACCATTGCAGTTACAAGGGCTCCAGGTGCGCCATTCTTTAACAGCTCAAGATTATTAAAAGATGACCTGGAACATTAAAAAAGACCTATCATCAGTCAGATAATAAAAAACAATTAATGTTGTACTAGAAGTGTTCTCACAATTTCAATTAAATGCTTACAAAATCACATATTAGCAACCACAACTTCAATTTTAGAAAGAAGATAATTCATTAACAATTTTTTCAAGGAAGAGAACTTTATCAAAAAGCACAAAAATGAGATGGGCATCCTTCTTGTGGAAGAGGACAAACTAAGGCAAATTGGGGGAATATCTGCTGAATTCCTTGTCCTTGCACAAGAAAAGTTGGCTCAAAGTGAAGTAATCACATATAAAGTGACAAATAACAGCATCCAGATATCTTTTTCAAACAAATTAGCGAAGAGAAAAATCTCCTAAAGTATGCCAGATCATGAGTGTGCAGTATATTCAAAAAGTATACATGTGTATACAGGGTTTAGGGTATAAATAAATGAGAAAATAACATTGTACTGATAATCATTGACTACAAGATCATAAGCAATTAATTGTGATAACTTAATATAATAACGATACAAGAAATGAAAATTCCATACAGTAAATTGGACTGCAATTCAGGAACATTCCGAAGAAGTAAGGTAAACAATGTGACCAATCCAAAAGCACCAGCTGCAAACCACTCTGGGACGGCTGCAAAATTAACACCAAAACTATCATCATAACAAATCATAAAGCTTTAGAGAATGATTTCTGCCAACAATTTCAGAATTCCTGTAACAAAGCAGGAGCTAAATAATCACCAGTTGTCTCTGGCTGTAATGTCTTTCGTGGAACTACAACTGCCACTGGTTTATCATCCTCAGGATTGACTAGAAGGAAAAGCTTATATTCATCCCCAAACTTATCCTGAAAACAGATTGTGTAGATGTCAACAAAGAATCAATCATAAATTTGAACAATGAAATGAAAGAAGTATAGACATAGATACATGTAATCTCTTTGAAATCTTTTCATAACTTTTAGCAGCCGTCCCTCGCAGGTTTCCCTTGAATAATACTCCAGCCTGGCAGAAGTAACACAATAAACAGAAATGTATAACCACCATAGGCTACAAACCATATATTAAAATTTCAAATGGTTTGTTATCCAAACAGCATTTTTCTCAATTCCTTTATGATTGAGAGTTTTAAGTCCATAATAAGCATGTAAAATTTCCTACCCTCCTGTCCCTCCATTTGAAGATTGAAGGAACTTTACTCAACAACCAAGGTTATATCCACATTGCCGGTTTCCATTTTTTTCCACTCCATTCCCGTAGAGAAATCAATATAGACATAAAAAGGTAAAATAAAAGGTAACCAATCAACTCACCTCATATGGATCCTGGCTTGTAACGAAAAAAGTATCAAAGCCAAAAACTTGGTTCTTAAGAATTTCAAGTGTTTCCTTGGGCATCTGGATTGATTCACCTAGTTGCTGTGGCTGTTCAAGAAATTATTAAGAAGAAGACTTTAAAAAGAAGACATGAAAAGAAGATGCATCTTTTAATACAGGGAACATTAAAGAACTCCATAATCACCTTCACACCTGGCAGAGGTGATCCACTAGCAACTTCTACATTATCGACATCCTGTTTTAAACACAACCTTAGCACAGTAAGAGTCAACAGAAGTAATTTCCGTTGCCCTGCTCATCAAAACAAATAAATTATAATGAGACCAACTTTCATGCTGATGACCTTTCCAGTTAAGGGACTCATATCTAAAATACAATTCACCTACAGATGAAGGTTTGTGATGGGTTTTCATGCTGAACCACCTATTAAATGTATGTTTTAAATAAACCTCCAAGATTCTCTCCAAAGTACATCAACAAAGTTCAGTGACTAACTTCCTAAACTTAGGGTCAATATTTTCATGCATAACCAGAAAATGGGAAATGGGAATTCGTCTAATTCGAGAAACTCCAACAGATGATGGGAAGATAAAATTTTCAATGGGACAGAGTACCTGGTCACCGGATTGAGCCTTGGTTTCAGCATCATTGCTTATTTGGTCTGTAACTATTGGCTGAGAGTCAAGATGGGGTTCATCAGAATCTCCACCTTCATGTTCATGCACTTCTTTTTCCTACAATATCAAGATGAATAACAAACATACTAATGTTGAGAAATCAAAGCAAGCAATGAGACACTTGCTTCATATAACAACAAAAACTTGAATTTTCACCTCATCATTATTGCTATCTGGTTCGGTCTGCGTGTCACTCAATCTACAAACAACCTCTCGCTGCCTCCAAAATCTAAATTTTAGCACTATAATCAGAATCCAAAGACAAACAAGTAGAAGAACATCTGAACATGGTTACTTGGTGAGCTTATACAAAGGCCCTTTACCTCGAGACCTGGTACAGCTTCAAACTGCTCCCACGACACCGTTTTTGCCAAGAACCAGTAGAAGAAGCCAAATGAGGCTGAAAACGAAGATCGCAGCAGGAGCTACAATGCGATAAGGGGACGAAATTCCCGCGAAAAGTTATCGAGAAGTTCATTTTAATTAATAGCAAGCCTCAGCGAAAAGCTCTAAATTTGTTGAAACCCTGGCGCCATTGAAGGTGGGTTTGTAGCTTCAGAAGATTGAGAGGGGTCTTCTGTATGGAACTTTTGAACTTTGGAGCTTCAGTCTTCAGAGTCTCAACGAGAAAGGCTTATCCTTACAGAAACAAACACACGCAAAGGAAATATCTGTTTCTTTGGTTCGTTCACTCGTTGGGTTAAAATGTTAAATACGCGCGTAATGATATCTTTTCGGGTTTTTTCTTTTTGGGTTTGTTTATTTATTCAAATGTGAACCGCGGATTGCGAATCAGAATTATTTCATTATTTAATCAACAAACAATAAAAACTAGTAAATTACAAATAAATTAATAAAATATTTAAAAATTTTATAATAGTCAAAATAAAATTTAGGTTTTCATAATGGTCACATGCACATATTTGCTAATTACATAATAGTCAATAGGCCAAATTCAATTTAGGTGGCCCTATAATACTATTTATAATGTTAAAGTATCTAGTTGTTATTGACTTATATGTAATTTAAAAAAAAAAAATTGGTGATGTCAGCAAGATTCGTAAATTCTTTTTTATTTTTGTCTAATTGTTAATTCACATAATTTCTCTTAATTTTATTTTAGTCAATAGTGACTATCATGGTATTTTAAAAAAATTTATTAACTCATTTGTAATATTGAAAATATTTATTAATTTTTTTGTAATTGGCCCATAAAAACAGTGTTATTTGTAATTTTGTATTATAAGATTTAATTATTTTAAAGTTTATCAATGATTTTTTAAAAAAGAAAAAATTTATACAAATGATTCACCTTATTTTAAAGTTATCAATGATTTAAAAACTTCATATAAAGTAATCGATAACAGGACCGGTTTATCCAAATTTTGACAGATTTTTTGTACATGATCTCTGTCGTTTGGACTTATGTCTCAATAACTATTAAATTGTGTAAAAAATTAATGTAATTATTCCATGGTTAAAATAACTTTGTACGCTTCTTGCCTAACATGTTTCATACTATCAGTCTTGCGGAGTTACTGGATGAGACTTCTAAATTGTGGAAGAAGGGAACGTTATGCATAATCACTTAAATGTTTCAATAGTTGTCTCTTTAGCAGTGCAACAATTTTCCTTGTCTCTCCCATCATCTTCTTGAAAATCCAAATGAAGCAAAAGACCTGATTTTAAGATAGAACATAAGTACATTAACAAAGTATAAACACAGAAAGCACCTATCAGATAGCTCATTATAAGCACCAGCAAACTGTCAAATCCACCCACATGCCTTCACTATCTTGTAAATGCAATTTCGGTCCCAATGCCTTCAATGACACAGTATAAATAGAAACCAATTTTGGCATGTATGGCTGCAAAGCAGATATGAAACGATCTAGCATAATTTGATAACCCTGGCCTAGTGTCAGTGTGTCACCAAATTCTGTGATTTATATACAACAATCACATTTGTATAGAATGGTTATAGGCATGATAGAGTGAAACAGAAAATGAGAGAGCCTCACATATTTTCAGGCCTCACATCCCACCTTGTCTTGCGCTTTCTCTTCCCATCTATTCGAAGAACAAAATTAATATACTCTTGTGGCATTGGACCCACTGGTAGTTCCACAATATCCTCCTCATCATCATCGCATATCCAACCATAAGATGGTCTACGCCTCCGGGGTGGAAGACTAACCATTGGTTGTGTGGAGTGGATAACAGGAGTGTCCTGACTGCCTCTTCTTTCTCCTTCAGTTGATGGGAGGCAATCCTTCGCATCTGCATAACAAACACACATTCATAACGCAACTAGCTGAAATTATAGGTGTTGAAACTCTTCTATGCTTTAATGCAAAAAATGAAAAACTGTCTATGATTTAGCATCTGCAAAACAAGTGCACGTTCACAATCTAACGGATTATAGGAATGTTGAAATTCTTCTCTGCTTTATTGCACACAGGGAATCTGAAGTACCATTAGTCTGCAATATGGTGTCCACAGCCTCCAGTTTTGAGCAGGCTTGTAGAATAACGCTTGAGGAGGATACAGATGTTTCAATATCATTTTGTGGAGGAGCGTCATCTTGTGGAAGGGTGTCATCTTGTGGAGGAGCGTCATCTTGAGGAGGAGCATCATCTTGTGGGGGAGCATCATCTTGTGGAGGAGCATCCTTTGAGAGTCAAAAATAAAATAATTAAAATCAGGTATACTAAACGAAGGCAATGGCTATCAATGGCAATTTAATGAGTAAATTGAAAACCAGTATTATGAGAGACCCCCAAAAAACAGCATTCTGACAGACCCCAAAAAAAAGCAGCATTATGACTTATATAAATGACACAACAAAACCAGAATAAATCTTACGAGGCTACAGAAGGTTTACAACAGAAATAATCATGATATATGACTACAGGAGGTAGAACATTATGAGAACACAAGGAGAGCACTATTACTAGTGAACCCAATGCAGTTTGATCGTAATATAGTAACATCATGCTTTAGTAAGCTTCCATCAAACAAGCCCAGATCATGGGAAATTGCCTTGAAAAGTTCAGCAGTGCATCAGGTCAGTCTGTGATTATTGATAAATCTCATTTGTTTTGCTCTCCGAATACTACAAAGATATACTGCCTTATACCATTGGAGTATCAACCTCTCTAGCATTGTGGCTCACTTTGGAACAACAACTTTCTATATTGTCACAATCCCACATGATCCAGCTACAATCACAATTACAGAATACTAAGGAGGATAAGTCAATGACTTGGTCATCTTAAAGAAGTTAAGAAGCTTGTTGATGATCTAGCAGCTTCAGGAGCTCCTGTTGATAATAATGCTTGCTAATTCATATACTAAATGGGCTTCCACCTGAGTACGCAGCCTTTGCAACCTCTATCAGAACTAGACAATGTCCCACTAAATCAGATGAACTTCTTTGAGTGAAGAATTGGCCATACAGAGGAGTCAGTCTTTCAGTCCAATCACTGAGCCAACTACTCATGCTTTTGCTGCATCATATGGACCTCAGTCTTACACAAGAGGTAATGGTGGTAATAAAGGTTTCCAACAAGGCAGAGGTAAAGCAGGCAAAGGTGATTTTGGTAGAGGAGGCTTTCAGCAGCTCTACAACTATACTCCTAATGTTCCACAACAAAAGGACCACCACCAGGGAAACCTTCCTTCTGGCTTGCTGATTCTGGTTTTTCACACCATGTCACACCAGATTTGTCAAATCTCTCCATTCACTCAGCATATGAAGGCTCAGATAAGATGAATTGGAAATGGATGGCCAAGGTTAGAAAGTTTAAAATACTGGTTCTGCTATTTTAACTGCATCTAATGCTAAGTTTCATCTGTCTGATACTCTGATGTAATGCATGTGCCTAGCATTGCCTATAATCTTCTCTCGGTTCATAGATTTGTTAGTGACAACAATTGTTCCATAGCCTTTACTGCCTCTAATTTTGTGGTCAAGGATTTGGTCTCAGGGAAGATCCCTTTCCAAGAACCTGCTAAGGATGGACTCTATTCATTCCAACTCTCATACTCACTGCCTTCTACAAGTCCTACTGCTTGTTTGTTCACTAAAGCACCTTTGTCCACATGGCACCGCAGTCCTGGACATCCTTCTCTTCTGTTCAGCAGAAGGTGTTATCGTCAAGTCATCTACCCAT
Organism: Dryas octopetala; assembly: GCF_963921425.1. Lineage (NCBI taxonomy): Eukaryota > Viridiplantae > Streptophyta > Magnoliopsida > Rosales > Rosaceae > Dryas > Dryas octopetala. The sequence continues at coordinate 4,574,375 of NC_141368.1, forward strand.
CACAACCAGTGTCAATAAATCTTTCTTTTGTTCTGAATGTCCATTAGGCAAAAGTTCAAAATTGCCTTTTACTCTTCCAGTTGTAATTCCAATAAACCTCTTCATATTGTACATACAGACCTCTGGGGTCCTTCTCTTTGTATTGCATTATGGTTTTAAATACTATGTGAGTTTTGTGGATGATTGGTCCAAATATTGTTGGACTTTTCCTTTATCTCAGAAATCAGATTTCTATTCCACTTTTGTTGCTTTTAAAACTCAAGTTGAGAACTTACTTGGTAACAAAATTAAAATTTTAAGATGGGATATCCCATCTTTTTAGTTGTCCCCACACTCCTCGACAAAATGGAGCTGTGGAGAGCAAACATAGACATATTGTTGATCTCAGTAGGACTCTTATAGCTCAATCTGCAATTTCTTTATCCCATTGGGCTGAAGTCTTTAACACAGCTGTCTATCTCATTAATAGACTTCCATCTGCAACCTTATCTTTCAGTTCACCCTATCAAAAGCTTTTTGGTCAGTCTCCAGACTACTCTTTTCTAAAGGCCTTTGGCTATACTTGTTTTCCTTGACTTAAGCCTTACAGTACACACAAACTTCATCCCAAAAGTGTCTCTTTCGTCTTTATTGGATATAGTAGAAATCATAAAGGTTAACGTTGTCTTCATAGGGCCACTGGAAGAGTTTACATATCCAGACATGTGATTTTCAATGAAAGTGAGTTTCCTTTCAAACTTTTTTCATCTCCTCCTCCTGTCTCTAAGTTTACTGTAACATCTATTTTCCCTCTTGTTCCAATTCCCTCTTCTTCAACCCTTCTCTCCTGGTCAGACAAGGCCTCCTCCTCCATCTCCATTTCCTGTTCAGCCTGCTAGCATTTCTTCCATTCACCATACACATTCAGTCAATAGGTCTAATTCTTCATCTACATCTCATTTGGTCTCTACTTCTGATTCTGCTTCTAACACTATACCTGATCCTGCTCCTACTGTTTTGCCTAACCTCAACATAGAAAAGCAAAGTGGAAGTGGTCTAAATGACAAGTGTAAACGGCTAAGCTAGTAAGCCTTTAGTCGGTTAATTGTTAGCCTTGTATCCAACAGCTGTAATCTTATATAAGTATATTACTGGTTCGATATCAAGTTAATGAGAAAAATATCAGTTCCAAGTTCTTGGTTTTCACTGGGTTTCTCTCATTTTCTTTCTAGTCAAACACTGTTGCTTCATTCCTACAAATTCTACACCTTTACCCATTTTTTCACAGCAAACAAACAGAGCACATAGTACAAAAATTGAAAGCAAGCTTAACACATAACAATGGCATGCCAAAAACAGAACACATGGTAGATAAAAGAATGCAACTTCAACACATCACAATAAAAAGCACCAACTAACCCCCATTTCAGCATCAGCTTGTTGTTGGCTAAGCATGGTATCAACTAGGACCGTATAAGAAGCGTCTTCAATAAATCTCCATTCTCCTTCATATGTCTGAAAGCAAACCCTTTTGATATGTCAATAAGAAATCCAAAACTCAAAGAGATTTTGCTTTCAAAATCAATGAAAACGGAAATGCGGAAAAGAAAAAAAAACCCACTTTCAGTAGTTCTTTCACGGTATCACGGACAAGATTCTCTTGAAAACCCATAGGCTCCATAGCCTCAATAGCTGCAGCCATGCGGGTATCCCTCTGACAAATGAAGTGAAATGAAGAAGAAGAAGAAGCGAAAACGAAGAGTGAGAAATAGCCAAAAGGAAAATGTGTGAAAAAGTGTGAGAAAGTAAATGAGAAGGGTTTACCTTTCTGGGCCGACCTCTCGGAGCCATTGTCACTCTGAAACGAAGAACAGAAGGTTTTGCACTTGAAATCGGAAACAATGGAGTGATCAGTGAGCTGACTGGGAGAGGCGGTGCCGGTAAGAGTTGGTTGAACTGTTGAAGTGGACACTTTTTATTTAATTTTAGGTTTTTTTTTCATATTTAGTACCTGAACTTTGACCATTGTCTTAATGTGGTACCTAAACTTTTATTTGTCCCAATTGAGTACCTAAACTTTTATTTTGTGTCTAATAGGTACCAAAATGAATTTCTGTTAAAATTATCAACAAAAGTTAGGGGCAATATAGTCACTTCAAAAAATTTATTTTTTAATTTTAATTTTTAATTTTTTTTGTTTGTTGTGTGTTTTTTTTTAATAATTTTAAACATATAAAGAAAATAATTAAAATATACTTTGACTATATTGCCCCTAATTTTTATTGACAATTTTAACAAAAATTCATTTTGGTACCTATTAGACACAAAATAAAATTTTAGGTACTCAATTGGGACAAATAAAAGTTTAGGTACCACATTAAAACAAGGATTAAAGTTTAGGTACTAAATATGAAATAAACCCTTAATTTTATTTAGCAGAAGGTAATATTAGACACAAAGAATGAAAGAATATACCCGTACATGTGCAATTTTAAGAATTAATTTATAGCACACAAGTCGGTAGTTTATTGGCTAGGGGCGGTCCTCGTTCATTTTATTTTTGGTCTCCTTCATTTTATTATTGGTAATAAACTAATAACTTTAAGATAAATGTTATCTACCTTATTTATCCTCTCTTTTATTATTATTATTTCATAATGTAGTCTTAAAATTAAAATTGTAAAATATTTAATCACTTTTTAGAGATTATCTCTGTAAAAAATTAACAAAATCAAATTTTATTTGGTTATGTGAATGTGACCAAATAAATAGACAATTTTCTAATAACTATATTCAATGTTTATTTATTTGAGATGAGCTGTAAATCCAAATATTAACTTCAGATTGTTTGAGGGTGTTATTTTTTAAATTAATTAATCAAATTTAATTCACAATATAATATGACAATGTTTTAATAAATCAAGTTTAACCTTACTCTAAACATCATTTATTTTTAACACATGCATTTTGACACAACATTTAAGTTCTGTTTGGTTCAAGTTTTGAAAGTTTGAGAATAATAAATCAATTATTTTTTCATGTTTGGTAAGTACAGTGAAGAGAAATCAATTCATGGCCCAAAAAAATCGGATGTCTTTATTGAGAGAAAAATGAAACTCTTGCTCCAGCTTTGGTTTTGTTTTCTCAATCTTGAAAAGCATTTATTGCTTCTTTTTTGAACAAAATTAGCAGTGCTATTATTTTAAAATGTCATCTATATTGTCATTTTTTAAATAAATAATAAACGAGGGTATAATTAAAAAACAGACACTTTTTATTTTTAATTTCTGCACAACCCAAACATGTCCAGAATTATCAAACACACCCGAAAAAAGCAAAGGAAATAAAATCAATTTCGTAAATCAAAGGATTCCTTAATTTATTGACCAAATTTGATAAGATAAACAAATTTCGCAATTCTTATATCCATCCCGAATTTCATTAGAAAAGGTGCAAAAACGAAAACCCCACAAAAATGAGATGAGCTGAGTTTGAGTAGATGGCCCAACATGTCCTAGTGAGAGACTTCCATAAATGGGGCATGCCCCATGGAAGATTTAGTCTGTCCTAGTCAGTAGTCAGTTAGTCACACTGAGTTGTTTACACTCCTAATGAATGCACATCAAAGGAGGCCCACCATAGTACATTCAAATCTATAACGCACACAAATATATTACGCGGCAAAACGGCAAGCATCATGAAGTGGGATTCATGTGATTGAGTGAAAATAAAAAATGAGTTACCAACTTACCACTTACCAGTCAAAGGAAATTAATTTAATTAAACTGTACATCATAATAATATTATACTTTTTGCATTCATGTGGTACCCATGTGAATATCATCACATATGCCACACCCTGGCCCAGATTCATGACTTTTCTTATGATCAAATCCAAAGGCACTTAGTCTTCCAAAATCAACAATGGCCTTTAATTGCTTTAGTTTAGCATGATTAATTAGAGAGATAATTAACATTGAAAACAAAAAACAAATACTGCTTAATTGGATTCTAATGGAAACACCACCATTCCCATTCACATTAATTAAAGTACTAGGCATAAAGAGGCTACACAAAAAGATGTGACAAATACAGCACACCATGTACGTATTGGACGCTACACAAACTGAGACAACTTTTTTAGTGATGCTTTAGAGGTGATGGTGGGGAGGCTGAGGCTGAGGCTGAGGCTGGGGGTGAGCATTGGTAGCACTTACTAAACAACCCAAAGGTGTCAACTTGCCTGATGAAGTTGGTCATGCTAGCCCACCCTCCGAATCCGAACCCGACTACCAACACCCATACCACTATGAACGTGTTCACCACATACATCCCCGTCCAGCTAGGGAGGAAGAACGGAAGCTTCTCTGCCGCATTCTGCATACATCGAAATTCAAAATTAATTGATAATGAGTAAAAATGTACAAATGTTATATATTATAACGTAAAACTTTACATTTGTGATGTGAAGATTTACCTGTCGAGCAGAAGGAGATTTAAATGTGAGCATATATGCTAAAGCGGGTATGATGTAGACGGTGAAGCTGACGAGAAGAGCCCCAACAGCGGAGTTAATGGGGCCAAAGAAAGGAAAGATGATGGCCAAGAACCAAACTGGTATCACCACAGGCAGCCTGGCAAGCGCCCTCAAAAATATGCTCTTGGTGTCATGCATTCCTATTACTTTCTCCCACACGAAATACAATGGCGTACAAGCAAACCCAAACGTGATAAACTGTATACATGCATGCCAACCACATGATCATGGAAATACATCATCAGCATATATATATATATATATATAGTTCTTATATGAATAAAATTGTTTGTGTTATCTTAATTGATCCTACTTTGTACTATATTTCTAATAGATCGAAGTGTGAAACACTTATGTCAAATCCACACAAGTGAGTTTTACTTCTATTAGATAGATGATAAAAGACATAATCAATTGAGATAGTACAAATAGCAATATTGAAAATGTAATACATGTATGGATGATGATGATAACCTGGTGAATGAGCATCAAGGCGACCCCAGCGTCGCGCCAGGCATTGCGGGGGAGGAGGGAGAAGGCGTTTGAGTGGGTGAGGAGTTGGTCCCCGAAAGCCCAGTAGACAGCAGTTGCAGATGGAAGGGTTAGAGTGAATACATAGAGTGTAGCATACAGATAGACGTACTTAAACTTCTGAGGCTTGTACATTGCATGCATGATTTCCCTGAAAAATTAACAACATCATTAGTACTTTATTTTCACCATCATCGATTATATGATCATAAAGTTATTTTCTTAATTTGTTCTTTAATCTCATCCTATTTTATACTAAAGAGTTTTGAAAAGTAGTCATTTTTTGTTTTCATTAAAGACTTTTAGCTATTTTTTTAGAATTTTAAAAATACAATTTGAGTAGTGCTAAAACCCCTTTGATATATATATCTTTGTGAAGTTTCGAACCTTGTCCAAAGTAGGCCGGGAAGTTTAGCACTTTCTTTTAGGGTACCTACCAACCAAAATTACAGAAAGGGTTTTTTGTTTCTTTTTTCTCATCTTCTTAAAACTTTTAAAAAGATTCACTTTATGATTAAGAATATATAGTATGAAAGACTTTTTTTCCTTATTCAGTTTCAACCTTTAAGGTGTAACAAATAGATTTGTCAGTGACACAAAGTCAATATTATGTACATGATAAACGCGAATATATATATTTTCATGTACACCACAACCCCAAGGTCCACATGCAACCACCATATTATTCGAAGAAATATTCTCTCCCATAGTCCCATATATCATTTTCATTTTCCTTTCATTATATTCTCTTCTTTCACCAACATCCCATTAATGGCAGCAATTGCAAAGGCAGCATATTGAAATCATGGTTATTTCAATTAGAAATTAAAATATAATAAATTACAAAATTAAATAACTCACACGGTGACCGCGTGTCCGCCGAAAGTGTACAGTATATTGGTAGCGCCGGTGAAATACAGCACCAATTTCGTTGGTCCCGAGTGTGTGACACCCTCAACCTGTAAAAATTAAGAGTCAAATTAATCAACGGAGGATAACGAGCAGAGAAACTTTGATAAGATCAGGACCGTTGAAAAATGAATTACCTGGCCATGAATAATGGCTGCAATGGTCATGTACCAAGCAGTGTAGGTGGTCATTCCAAGCCCAAGAAAGGACCAAATCCTGTAGTTGTGGAATGAGGGTATGAACACTGTGGTTGCACAACAAGCTCCAAATATGTAGGTCCATGTCCTCTTGTCCAGATTGTCATTTATATAGTATATGTTGCTGCATTTAAACAAAACCCATCTTTCTTTTTTATCTATAAATTTGTAAAATTTAAAAAAAAAAAAAAAGGGTTAAAATGACAGACCTTGCACAACCTATAAGCTGAATGACAGATCCAAAGAGGAGGAAAGTACAGTTGAAGGCTAGTCCAACTGCTTTCCAGTATGGACCCAGTAACCCATCTAGCACTTCAAACCACTGCCCAAAATTGAAATTGTAGTTATTTTCTATTGTGAAATGGGTTTGCATTTGTAAGAATTTGGTTTTGGGTGTACCTGAATGACATGGTTTTTGAAGTTGACACCTTCCTTTTCTTTGCGGCTTCGGTACTCAACGTAGAGAGCACTGATTAGATAAGCAGTCCAGCTTCCCAAAACGCCATAAAAGACTTGGAATATGATGCCTGAAAGCATGCCCAGTTGAGAGAAAGAGTATGGCAGTGTGAGCAGAACTTGAGCAACCTGTGTATATAAATCAAAAACCAAAAACAGAAGGATGTACGTTATTAAATATCAAATAGATAAGTCAAATTTCAAAAATAGTGCTTGAATGTCAAAATTGTGACTTGGTTTTTGTTGGGTTACTTGATTTGATGCACAGCTGAACCAGGCATCATAGACAGAACCACCATGCCAGAGAAAGTTGCTGAGGCTAAAACCAGACTGCTGATCTAGTACTTCTTCTTCTTCTTCTCTGTAATCATGATCAGTGCTCTGGTTGAAGCTGGGGACTATGGCCTCCTCTGCTTGTTTCTGATGTGACATTGTTAAGAGAGCAAATAGATCTGAAACATGTAGAGAAACTATGAGATTATAAATTAATCACTCCAAAAAAATCAAACCCATATAGACATTTGTGCGAAATCAATGAAAATGTGTAAAGGAAAAAAGCAAAGCCAATTTTGCTGTTGTACCCAGAAGAGAAAAGGTTCCAAAGTGTGAGAGGCTGTGTTGCTTAGTTGGGAAAGGTTTGTTTGGGATTTATAGTGAGGGAAGCAGAGAAAGCCTGGGAAGCTTTTTATGGGAATTGGACAAATGTGAGAGTCTCCGGAAATTGGTTACTGTTTTTAACTCCTCTCTCAGTCTCAGTCTCTCGAGGCGTTAAAGAGAGAGTGCTTTATCTCGCTTTCGCTTTGGAAGAAAGAAAACAGAGCAGTGACACTTGTATTGGCCGTTGCAGAGTATTAAACTCTCAGACTCCAAAGGTTGGCAGGCAGTGATGATTTAATGGCACAATATTCTGATGGCAGAGTCAAAGATGATACTACGCTCTGCCTCTTTTAATGGGAAAAAAAATAAATAACAAAAGAAAAGAAAAGAAAATATAAAATTAAAAGGGTTTGAGATGTTGTTTCTTGGAGGTGTTGATCCCTGGGGTTTTGAGAATAGAGAGATCTGACAAAAAGGACTACCTGAAGAGCAATCAGTGCTTGATATTATATATACTATTTCAGAAGAAGTAGAGGAAACAATACAATGTAAATTACCACAGCACGAAATCTATATCCTTCTCTCTTGGTCTCTGTGTTGTTGTTAACTGTTGCAGAGAGCTCAGCTTCTAATAGTGCTCTCTCTCTCTCTCTCTCTCTCTCTCTCTCTCTCTCTCTCTCTCTCTCTCTCTCTCTCTGTGACATGAAGCACTTTTATAATGGAGGAAGGGGGTTAATGGGTTATTGTACACTTGAAGCCTCACTAAATACAGCTAAATCCAATTATAGTCTTTTTTGTCAAATTACCCTGGGTGTGTGCCACTTTGCAAACTGATTCAATGTACAAACTAAATCCAGCTCAACTCTTTTGTGTCAAATTACTTTCCTTGCAAACATATTCACACTTGATTCCACTTTATTAACCCTTTTGATTTACTAACAATTATATAACATGCCAAATTATCTTATAAAGTTATAAGTGAACATTATTATCATACAAGTAAAATATTTATATTTACATAGTGTCCAATGGGAGGTCAAATATGCTAGTAGATCTCTAGCTAACTTAGACTTTAAGGTGATTACAATCATTGATCTTATACTATAGCTCTAAATTTTGCTTAGTAAGTCAGTTTATGTATGATTATGAAATGGATGAAAACTAATGGGTGGCATATCAATGTCAATTATTAAAGAAAAACTTATGCCTTACTATATAACATTTTCTTCTCTCTTATAATACAATATGTAGTTATGTGATTATCACATGAATAAATATTGTGAAAAATTAATATATGTTGTATACATCCGTTGGGTATAAATTTTTCTTCAATTCTTAAGCCATTTCATAACTAGCGACTACTATCTAGTCACTTAATTAACTGAAGACTGAAATATTACTTCTTCGGTTCTTCCCACTAGTGTACTCTATAATGATGAATTAGTAGTGGTTAGTAGTTAGTATCTATAATTTAATAAATGAATTTATTAATTAATTCGCAATGACCCATTAAATTAAATACGCGGACGCAATCTTTCATCTCAGAAAATTCATTTAATGCACATGTGCGTCTAACTTACTTCTACAAATAGGGGGAAAAATATAAAACAGACACCTGCAGAAGCAAAGCTCAATAAGTATTTATTTTCAAGATTTCTTCTTATTGCTTTGGCATTGAGATCCAAAATAAGGAAACTTATTAGTTATTTATTTAATTTCTATATTTTTTTGTTCAGAAAGTCTCTTTCTTTAAGAATTTGGTGAACTACTCTTTTAACATGCAGTCAAAAAGTAGGCAGAATCCAAACCCTTTAATGGAGACTTTGATCTCTATCAATATCACCATTAACGTCTATTTTTTTGCTTCCTATCATGGGATTATTAATAAACGTGCTTAGTGGGTGGAGGGGCCTCCAATTCTCACAATTGGTTCCTCATCTTTACTTGTCTTTTCCATAATATGCTCCTTGTCTCCCTTTTCTCAATTCTCATCTTAATTCATGCTAATTAATTACCCTTAACATGGTTATTTTTTAGGAACATTATCTTGACCTAATAGCATTTAGTGCCTATCAAATCTATCCATTAAGTAATTGCGTGACCAATTATGCATGCACACCTCTGCTCACTGCTATTTTAAAGACCCTGAAACTAAAGAGAATCACTAATCAAAGTAACCCCATTTACCTTTTGTGAAATAGCACTAAAGTCTTAAAATTGGGATTAGTGCGAGAAGAAATGATTAAAAAGGAGAGTTAGTACATCCTGTACCATAGAAAAATTTCAATTTCAAACTAAATACTCGGTGAGTATTGCATTGCATGACTAGCATCTTTCTCTCACCAGTCACCAGACTCACCACACATAGAGAATATATATTAATATATATATAATCCACTAGAATTGAGCATTACTATTTAATACGAATATGGATAACGCAAAAATAATGATGTTGATAGAACTCATCAAATATAAGTTAATACCTTACTTATTAGAAATAAATGAGAGTTAAAATGAACTTAAATATAATAACGCACATATATATTGTTGCAGAAAAAGACAAGACAGAGTCCCATTTTTTTTTTCTCTTAATTATAATAAACTTTGATAAGAAGGTTAGGTCCTCCTCCCATCAACTACAATGTTTGCAAATTGCACCCACCACTACACATCTTTAATATCTCTAATCATATCAGCATGACAATTTGGATGGTGATGAAGTGATATTATAATTCCCAATCTCATACGTAAGAAATTAAAGGGTCCAACCATATATGGCATGATGATTACTGATTAGAAGGAATTTATATATGATTTGGGTACACAATGACAATAGAAGAATATTATATATTGCTTGGAATACGACTGAAAAAGGAAAAGATTGGATTTATTTGGCTTTTCCATATCTGCAAAAGTTTCTCTTAGGATTGATTTTAGAATAGCAATTAGCAAACTGTGACCGCCAAGCTGTTTAGCTCTTTATATATAGCTTATTCTTGGTATTTTCCGTCACCTTTTATTCCCACAGAATCTGTCCCAGTTATCAAGCATCCTAGGACATGATTTGGTACCAAAGTACCCAAATGTTTTATATAGTAAAAAATACAAGATTTTTCTCTAACAGTGAAAAAATAATGAACTCATCAAAGTTTAAGAATTAAAAATATATTTGTATTTTAAAAATTGACATAATCGAGAGAGAATTAATATCGAGGACTGAATGGAGTATGATGCTATCTAAACCATTATCTAGTAGGATAGTTTTATTCAATTCATATAGTCATGCCATTTTAAATTCGCCAACTTTGTTAAAAATAAAATTGCAATGGATCGAAATCATTATTAGCGTAGGACCAAAAACTATTACTGCTGATGACTAGAACTTTGATCATTTCAATCCCATCCCAATGTGCCTCTCACCGGGCACACCAAAATCCATGGGTTTAATTAAGAGTGCAATACACAACATTTTAATATATAATCAATCATTGGAATAATTAATGGTGTAGGTATATATGCTTATAATTGCCTTGAAGCTGCTGACACCTTATGAGTGCTACACATATATATATATATATATATAAAATGTTTGTAATAATAACAATTGTCTAAGGCAAAAAAAAAAAAAAAAAGACTTTAAAAAAGGCACACTACAACCTTAATTACTTGGATAAACTGTTTGGGATGATCATCTCATTCATGTTTATGTGGTACAGCGCCATCATTGATCTGAAGCAGGATGAGAATCTAGTCATCACTGTTCTGCGTTTATATGATTTGTATGGGTCCTCGACTCCTCGGACATTGCTGAAATTGGTAAAAAAATTATTTGAGTTAGAGTGCGTTAGAATTACGTGGATCGATGATGTAAGTTATGAGTGAGAATAAGAGTTAATCAGTCTTGTATCAAATAATAAACATAAAATTAATCTACAATATATGTATATACATATGCACGAAGGGATGGTTCACTAATAATAGTGTTATGGTCTTCTTAAATCAAATTTTCACCACTAATGGTTCATTAGACTTGCTCAGACCACACTAAGTTTAATAGAAATTGAGTTGAGGACAATTTCGATGTTGATTTAACTAATCAGTAATAAGAAAATTGTTGTTTAACTAGTACGTAGTACAGTCTTCTTTTTAGGAGGGGGGGCGGTTTATATTGTTACAATTTGTCCACATAATTAGCGATGATGACACACAATTATATTTCTATATAGTTTTGTTAGAGAGAAAATATATATTTCCATTAAACTAATTATATCATACATTAATGTCCTGCTCTACGTAAACTTTGATTAGGCTTATAATCTAAACTTGTTTATTAGCGAGTATGATGTGATTTATTTGCCTTGGGGAGCACATATGCTTGAGTGAAAATATGAAGACACCACCAAACTAACAAAACGAAATTGAAGAGTTCCACACGGAACCAAACACAACCGTCTTCATTATGCAACAAAAGCAAGCAAAGGTGTTACATCAAAATGATACCAATTCAAGATCCTTTTTCAGCTCTCTGCAATTTTCTTAATTTCCTGCACCACATGCACTATCCCACCATGCATGGAGGCTTTATCTCTACATGCATGTCTGCCTGCTAGTAAGTGGCATTGAAGAGCAATATATGATGGCCAGCCGTCTTAGGCAACTGGGTCTAGTCTCAGACTCTCAAAGGTGCATTGTGTTAGTTTCCATTCACTACAACAAAAAAGGCCTATAATAGCATTTAATTATAGCATTTTTTCAAAAGTGCTATTATATTTAATATAATTGTAGCATTACTTTCTAAAAACGCTATGGGTAATGAAAGCTAACACGTGGCACATGAAAATTTAGGCGCGGGCCTGTTTGGTTTTATTTATTTTTTCTTTTCAAAACTCTGAAGGAGAACAGAGAAAGTCCATCTCTTCACTTTCCTACTTTCTCACCCCTCAGTTGTCACTGTCTCTCTCCCTAGCAGCCCTCTCTCCCTCTTCGGATCCACTCTCTTTCGCCTCCCTCTCGCCAAACCCCAAACAACTAAAACACAAAAACTCCTCACTCTCAAAACCTAGTCACTGTCTCTCTTTCAGTCTCTCAGACTCTCTCGCCGTCTAGCGCCGCCCTTTCTCTCTCTCTCACTCATCTCGCGCCGGCGTCGCCCTCTCTCTATCTCTGTGAGTCTGTGACTCTGTCACTCATCTCCCTCAGTCTCTCAGTCTCTCGCCTCTCATCTCTCACGGTCTCATCTCTGTCGAAGGTCGCAGCTCCAAAACTCAAAAGGTATGTCATCTCTCTCTCACTCTCATATATATCTCGTGCAATTTTAATTAGCGTTTGATTTGGGGATTCACAGGTTAGGGTTCAATTTAGGATTTTTCTGTTTAATCAATTAGGGATTTTTGTATAATTGTTTTTTTGTTCACTTCTTAGGGTTTGATTATCGGCTTAAACAGAGGGATTTAATTTGATTATCTGCATTATTTTCCTCGATCAGTAAAATGTTGTTTGGTTATCTGCGTGTAATTGATTATCTGCATATTTGATTATATGTTCTGTTCTATTCTGCATAGGGACTAAAATGTTGTTTGGTTGTTTGATAGTAAACTAGAAAACTCATTTGGGTTGGGTGTTATTAAATAAATTGTATTTATGGGTTAGTCACAGTTCGTTTATTAAGTTATGTTGGCCTCTGATTTCCACTACAATGTCCTTTAATTAGGAATGTCAACAATGGATGAGAGTTCTAGAGCTGAAGCAGTCACAGAAGGGGTTGATCCTCCTCAAACAGCCCCACAGCCCCCAAGGCCCTCAACGACCCCACAATTCAAATGTGTTTGAACTTTTTTAAATTATGATATTCCTTATCAAGTGTGGCTAATCATTCTTTATTTTGTTTTGATTGGTTTAGGTTTCTTGTCTTGAGCAGGAGAGTAGCTCATTATATGATAAACATTTCCGGTGAACAAAAGCTTCTATGAGATTTTGGATAGCTGGTTGATTCAATTTTTGGATGCCTGTTTGATTCAATTTTTGGATGCCTGTTTGATTCAATTTGGATGAATGGATGAATGAACAAAAGCTTATGCGTTTTTTTTTTTTTTTGTCAGCTTGTTATGTTTAGAAAGGCAGCTTTGGTTTATTTTCAGCCTTTTTTCATAATAATAAAGTATGTATAAATATGTAATGCTTTTCTTCTAATGGTTATTTTCCATATCTCTTTTCCTATCGCTTTTTTTTTTTTTTTTTACTGAGCAGGTTGGTTTATTATAGAGCAAATGCATAAATTTTTTGGATTATAGGGATCATTGGACATTGGTTATCATTGACCCGTATGCTGAATTGCTTTATCACTTAGATCCTATGTTAGGTGAAGTATAGAGTTCTAAACAATATTTGCAGAGGGATGAGGTTGAAACACTATTGTTAATAGACATCTCAATTCTCAATCTTTTACAGGGACTTTGCCATATTAGTGAGTTGAGTTCAAATTGGCTGGAAAAAGCTGAAGATGTAAGCACATAATTTTTTTAAATTTTTTTTATTATTTTCTTGTATCTGTATGTAAGGATCATGGTCTATTTTCTTATTAACTTTCTGGTCTATTTTTTTACAGGCTTTTAAAGTCAGAGACCATGTGGAAGTTAAAACTTATTGAGGTATGGTTTACTATTCCTGTCTCCTTTGCTTGTTTTTTTTTTAATACTCTCTTCTGCTATAAGCAATTCCAAACCTGCTGGGAGTGATGTTATTGCTTTTTTTAAATATTTCAGTCTAAGGAAAAGTCACATACACTTGAAACTTGTTGATGCATACTTGGAATGAAGTTTAACTTGTTGATGCAGTCATCCAAGATTACGTAGAATAGGAAAATGTTGGTTATAGTCTATTTATTTAATTGTAATATGTAGGTTTGTAAATCTTGTGTTTTGTACTTGCATATTACAATTGTAGTATGGTAACTAATATATACCTTTTTTTTTTTTTTTCCGAACAGATTACACAATAGAATTAAGTACTGATTGTCATTATAGTCTATATGATTTGTTTGTAGCATATTATGATGAAATTAACTAATTGAAATTAAATCTTTTTTATTAGGTATTTTTACAATGATTATTTTACTTTCTAATTGGGTTGTACACTATACTAATTTTTTACTAGTTTTAATGGTATAATATAATAACATGTATGCATATAGTTTTAATGGTACTACACTTCCAGTAGATAGGATAGTATTCTAGATTTCTAGTGTATAGCATGTGCTATATATACTGTGTAAGTGCAAAATAATAAGGTGTGAATATTAACATATAAAATGGTATTCATAGTTCATACTAATATATATTGTTTATTTATTTATTTTTTTAAAACATAAACTCATTGGGCACATTTGTAGTAGATGTGCCATGTCCCTAACAGTAATGTGTCAGGTCATGTGCATTTGTCAACGTGATCATCAGAGGGAAGACACAATTACTACTTGTATTTGTGTCTCTGTGTGTGTGACACAAATATCAAGGTTGTGCCCCATCTTTATGAGTAACGCCAATACCGGTCACAAGCATATAATTGTGGCCGCAGGGTTACCAATGACATTAGAGCATGATTAATTGTGCTTTTTGAAACAAATGACACAAATATAAGCTTGTGCTTTGTAAAGTTTTTTCTTGTAGTGAGAAGTACGTATAAGTTTGAGATTATTAAGCATGCCACCTAAGCTTTTGTTTTCTTGGATTGTTTTGGTCATCATTTTTCACTTATTTTTTTTCCCCAATGGATATACTTCAAACTTTCAGGTTCCTATTATTTGGAAAGAAATACCAGCTGAAATTTGCTAATGATAGCTGTCCTGAAACCCATTGCTTGGTTCATTTCCCAAGCTTCATTTAGTCTTATTTCTGTCTTATAATGTTGCTTCCAAAGTTTGTTTCTGATTTTATGTTGTTTTGCTTAGTCAGACGTACATATTACTTTCTGGCATTACCAAAGTTTCTTTATTTTCAAGGCTTGCATATGTTAATGCTCCTTAGTTTAAGATGGCTTTCTCACCTAGACTTTTTTGGTTTGAACTTGATTAAATATAATATTGTGCCTTACTATGCTTGTAGTGGTCTGGTCAATCTGATTAAATTAATAAAGAGCATTGAGACTTTTCTTTCCTTTGTAATACTTGGTGCGCTACAAGTACAATCAAAATCTTAATTTAGAACTATTCTAAAAAGCTGTTCATCCGAATCATTTTTCACTTCATAATAAAACATTACCTGATATAGAAACTCTTTTACAGGGGTGGAATGCATTTCATGGCATCCAATAATGACTGTGGTATAAGAGAATATGCCATGGAAAAGTTTCAGCTTTTGAATCAGTTTCTATTCCCTTGGTCAGTGAATGTGAGTCATCTTAAGCACTTTATTGAATATTGTGGATTTGTGGGTTTCTGCATTTTAACCTATACATATTTGTCTTTACCCTTCAACTTTCTATATTCGTGCATTGAAGAGTATTATGGCTGATATATTGGCAATTGTTGAGATGTCAACTTGGAAGTCAAGCTCTCTCTTTAATTCTTCTTTGGTTCAATTCTTTGGTTTTGTTCAAGAGGACTTTTTATAGGTCAATTCTTTGGGGTGACCTACATATTGTCCCTTGTTTGGATGCTGCCTTGTCGAATCTGACTTTTCAATGCAGTTTTTTTATGGGAAAAAAATAATGGTTTGTTTTATCTACCTTGAAAAGTACATTAGTCATTTGAATGTCTTCCAAATATGTTATATATATATATATATATTTATCAGTTGGTCATGAACCTTGTGTATGAAATTAAAGATTGGCCAAATTGGAAAAATATTCTATTAGTTAATTAAATATGAAGTAGATATGGGCCAACACAATTCGTTTGTTTGGTTTTGATTTCCTGCACAATATCTAGATATGCTAATATGGAGGGATAATGTGAATCGATATAACATGTGTTGATTTAGCTAGCTCAAGCACTTGTTTTGATTTAGCTAGCTCAAGTACTTAACTTATGGTGTTCTTCTTGTATGCTAGCTCAATTACCTCATTCTGATTTTTTATAAGTGTAATTTTTTTTTATTAGTTTCTTATAATTGGTTTTTTCTTTTGGCAGCTTAGAGACACTCAGCTATTGGAATTGGACGCTTGCTTATGAGAAAGTACGTAGCATATTGATTTAGTTGTGTTTGTAACTGTAGGGCCTAATATATGCATTACTGTTATATAGGGAAAAAAAATGAGACATTATTGTACTTATGGAGTCTTATGTAATACACTTAATTGATTCTTTTGAGGTCATTTAATGAGATGTGTCTTACCATTTACTATTGATAACATTATATAATTTACTCTTGAAAGCAACAAAAAAATGACACGGGAAAAATGCTATGGAAAAGGTCTAAAAAGAACTATTAATAGTATTCTAAACACTAGCAGCACATATGATAGCATGTTTGTTACTTTAAAGCCTAAAATAAAAAAATTTGGAGGCACCAAAATATGTAATCAATAACTATTATGTATTTGTAAAAATTAACAATAGCATTTTAATTTTAAAATGCTATAGTAATAATTATTATAGCTTTTTTAAAATGCTATTAAACGCCACAATAATAGCACTTTAAAAATGCTATTGTATATCTTTCTACAACATTTTTAAAACGTTATTATATAGATCTTTTATAGCGTTTTAAAAACGCTATAGAAAGAAATTTTTTTATAGCGTTTCAAAAACGCTATAATAAACCTTGGGTCTATTATTGCGTCGGCTGTCATAGCGTTTGCGATAACGCTATAAAAGAGTTTTTATAGCGTTTTTTGAGTGCTATAAAAGCCCCTTTTTGTTGTAGTGATTAGTCTTTTCAATAGGCAACCTTCCACCACCACCTACCAAATCTATCATGGAGTTGAAGACTTGAAAGTTGAAATTTTGGACTTTTTGTCTGCCATTAATGGCTCCATTAGTTTTGCATCTAATGTTCACAGAAAAAGCGCAGCAAAAACTCATCTGCCTTGTCTTTTTCTTAGTTTCTGACTTCCTCCTCATTTATTAGCTTGTATTTTTCTTCACTGTTTCCCACTTCAACCAAAATCCTAATTCCTAAGAGGTTTCTTGTATTTTATTAGGGAGTGGTTGCAGTCATCTTTAATTTGCTAACTGCATATGCTTCACTCATAAAGAGAAGGTATCTTCTGCATGAGGCCCTTTCAAATGTAAACCACACAGAGACATGTGTATGTGGCTTTTCTATCTTAATTATGATTGAATCCATATTGCAATATGGGGCCCAACTTTCAGTTCTAAATCCTAACCAGTAACAAAGGTAGGATTTATCAAGCTACACCTAGTTAAAGGGAAACAGGTCTCAGACCCAACATAGACCCATGTTCAGCACTTCAGACATCCCTGACTAGCAGTCTTAGTCTAGCTAGTTCCCACCCCTCAACCCTTGACCAAGTGGGGGTTAAAAGGTGCACATCCAGCACCAAATTCAAAGGTTTTGGTACTACTACATAGTGAAGGGTCAGTTCATCAATCTTGTTGCTCCTAATTAATTTGATTGACAGATACGTATGTCGACTTCGGGCTGCCTTCTTGATAAGCATTCGAATGGTTTAGACTTTAGAGGGAAGAAAGCTTAAAAAACGCTTTACCCTTGACCTTTTTTGAAATTTTGCAAAAATATATTAAAAAAAAAATTAGTACCTAACTCGGGTAATTGATGCGTATTGTTTGAATATATCGGGTTTATCTTGAAGAAAAAAAAAATTGAACGAAGCTTTTATTTTGTAGGACCTTTCAATTTTCAGTTGCCAGAATAGCACATGCCTAATGCTAAGCCTTGATGGCCACAATTCACAAATCATCGAACACATAAAGAATCAATGCCACCGACAATATTCTTAACAACAGCCAAAAGCAACTAGTGTCTTATCACACTTCACACCCGCCATCAGATATCTGGATCAAGTCTTGAGAAACCAAAGAAGAAAACAATCAGAACTTCATTAAATTTATGAAGCAGTCAAACATTGTAAGCTGTTTCAGTTGATTCAGACACAGAACAAAACTAAGTATTTCTCTATGGTCTATACGTATACATGCTTTAAAGAATGCCATACTTATACAAGCTATAGCTGAGAATTGAAAATGGGCATGCCCATTAAATATACAGAACAAAAACCCTTTTGACTTTCAATTATTCACTTTGTCACGAATAAGCCACATATGGAGATGAAGAAGCCTGAGTACACCATGCAGCAAGAATTCTATTGCTGGGTTTTCAGTACCAAGGTTTAAGCCACAAAGAAGATGAAGACAATCATGAAAAATATCAAAACGATAAATATCTTCATTATAAGCCACCGATTTGATGATATCCGGTTGAGATGCCTTAGTAAAGCACTGTGTGCACCCTCAACATTTGCCAATGACTCATCCATGTTGTCATCAATCCTGCTCACACCAATGAGGCAGATTAAGAACCACATAACATGATCCAGCCTAGTAAAAGTGCATTACACAGAAAAGACTTGATAACAAAACTTCCCAAATATACAAATGCATGATTTATGCAATCATCGGATATTCAAGCAAGAAGAGCAAACCTGATAGCGAGTTCCCCTTGCTGTGCAACCATAGTCGCCAAGTGTGTAAAGATTCCACTGAGTTCGGAAATTGTAGACTCTACATTGTGAAGAGCAGTAACCCGGCTTTGTGTATAATTTTCTTGCCGCGGAACTACCTGCTGTAACATGGACATTTCCATTTGCTGTGATGGAGGGTTGTCTGCTGCTAACCTTCGTCTGACTTGGCAAAGATTAAAACAATCAGTGATTTGTCATCAAATATGTCTATAAATAGATATTTTCCAAATCAAATCATTCACACCTTATTTCTGGCAATTATATAAAATCATCAGCAATATCACAAAATCAGAATATACATCTTAAGTTTTGTTGAGGCATGACAATATGAAATCAAAATCACATTACTTGTATTGCAAAACTACCATGAGTTTGATTCTAATGGCTACACTCCATAACTTATGCCTTTGCTAATTGAGCAATCATCCTAGTTGATGAAGGCCCTAATGGCCTTCTGAGATGGTACCAGGAGGTAAAGCAGGGTACACTTCTAATAGAAGAAGGATGGCTGAAAGTATAGGTGATAGCCCTATGTAGCAGATTTGGCAGCCACATCTGTATATGTTCTGTAACTATATAAAAAATTTATACTTTCGCATACTCTCTGATTCATATCCAATATTTTCACAAACAATGTACAATTTTTAGCAATAACATTCTTGAGGTTTTTGTACTTCCTGCATTCTCTTTTCCCTTTCTTCTGGGGGTAATATATTTCCCTTTTATTTCTTCACCTTACTTTTTAATTGATTTACTCCCCCTTCCCAACACAAACAAGAAATAGTGAAATGCACATTAATGTAAAAATAGAAAACGAGGAAAAATTTTAAAAAGAAAAGAAAAGAGGAGCTAGATTATGTGGCTCCAACAATAGTGCTACAAAGTGTGTTTATCATATATATCAATGGAAGTGTGTGTGCATATATGCATACATAATGCATCTAGCAGTGTTCCATATGGTATTTGTAGGGAAATGATCAAAAGAGATGAATAAGAGAGTTCCAGTTTTTTGGAGCCAACATACCTCAGTTGGTTGCCACCTTGAACTTCCTTTGATGGGAATCTGTTGTGAGAGAGAGAGAGAGAAGGCAATGAATAATTTACCAGCGACTGAACAGCTGAAAGCCTACCATACTAATTACTGACAATTTGGAACATATACTGACTTCAACCTTAGTTGATCTTTAATAAGAAATACTCACGGTGATGGTTGCAAATTGCCAGGTGCACTTGATGAAGTTGACCAAGGAGGAGGCTCAGTCACAGGTTTTGCATGCTGCATAAAAGGGTTCTCTCTTGATGCATTTGTGGAAAATATCTGTTTCCTGTTTTCGTGAGCCTTGAGATTCTGCGGGGGACAAAAAACATAGAATAGTAAGGATACAATAATACATAGAAGGAAAAAAAAAGCTTGCCAGGTGGTGGAAAATACAAATCAAGCTAGTGCTAACCTCTGTTCTAGCGGTTAATACATCTTGAAGCCGTTTTGTGGCCCCCATAAGTTTGCTTTTCAAGTCATCACAAACGGCTGTTGAATGAACAACTTTATCCTGGGAATAACTCCCATCAGCTATCTCCATGTTTTGAAGGGTTTGCAAATCCGTAACAGCCACATTCAGCGATGTAATGTCATTCTTTACCAAAGCAGTTAATTCCTGAATTTCCACAGTCGGATCGTCGAACATAGATGACCTCTTCGCCACTGCAGATTAAACACATGGTAAACACAAGCCTTAGGTGGACATAACATCAACCAGCCAAGAAAATTCTGAAGTGACTCAAACCCAATAGAAAAGGTGCTTTTACAATATTACAGTACTAGATTTTCTAAGCAAAATTTAAAGGCAGATTTTCTTTCAAATGCAATACAGTCACTTGAAAAGTGTTAAGGAATCAAAGTACAAATCTGAGCACAAGATTAAGAAATCATAACTAGATAAGGCAAACCATATGTAATACTTAAAAACATGCCTACCAAATCTTGATATGCAATTTTTAGTATCTGATTGCAAGACTAAGTATTTACTTAATGTTTTCACTCATACTTCAATTATAAAGCACAAAAATCAGCAAGCCAATCCCATAAGTACTTCCAAACTCTTAAAGCAACTCCTTAATTTTCATATGCCTCGTGTCTTGATTTTATTGAACTGCTTGAGTTAAAGCTCAGCTGAATTGTTAGAAGCTTCCCCGGAAAAAGTAAATAAATACATCACATTCAAACTTAAAGTTTGTAACTTTCCTACATTTTCTCAGCTAGCAAACAGCTAGACGTACTCAAAATCATAAATACAAACACATAAGTACAGAGCATAGAAAATTTAACACTGGAAATGGAAAGGAAAGGGGCAAATGTGAAATACACTGGGCGAGCTTAGCGATCTTCTGAGAGGTTTCCTGGATCCCCAACCCGATTCGCGAGGCCTTCTTGTTGAATTCGGATCCAAAAGAGGCTGGTCCGGCAGGTTTGGACGGGGACGAGCCATTAGGAGCTTGATTAAAGGCTGTGATTCCTCCGACTTTCTGGAGGGTCTCGGAGAGTGACCGGAACTCCGAGGTCCGATCACGGTACGGGGAGGCCATTGGGAACGACAAACCTCGGATGGAAATTGGTTCTTACTTCTTACGTATTGGTCGTTTATCGGTGGTTAGATCACATGCTAACCGGAGTAAGGTCCTTGATGATCTACGGCCAATGAAATTCTGCCATGTCAACCATAAATGATTGAATATTTCCTGGTTTCACCGCTCATAAATGAGTGAGTATTTAAAGAGGTGCCAAACGGGTTAAATATTAAATAACACAAGCATGACAAGATTAAGATGAGTAAGTGGGTAAAAGTTTTTGTGAATTCCAGGTATGGGGCGTGGATTATCTGTCTTTAATCGGCTTAACATATTACTCTAGTGTTCGAAAACTGGCTCAAAACACTATCGGTTACAAAAAAAAAAAAAAAGCTTAACATAAGCACAAAATGGGTCGGAGCTCACAAACACGACATAAATAAATGAGTGAGGTTGAGTTGATGCTTTTTTAACGCATTGGACATGACACAACACGAGCAAGATCATGCAATTAAATTTGGCATGATTCGTTCAACTTTGTTTTTTACCTTTTCATAAAACTTCCCATTAAGAAAATTCTATTTTTTATTTCTGAAAAGATTTAATTATAAGAACGAAAAAAGTAATATAAGTTTTTAATAGGAAAAGTCGTAGACCATATCGTTTAAAGCACGACTCAAACACAACACAAGTACAAATGGACCACGGATCTTGACAAGCTTAGGTTATAGCCATTTGAACTTACACAAGCAAGATGCAATTATGATAAAAACTTACCTATAATAGGGATATGAGTTGACTTAACATTCTAAAAAATAGATTATGTCTTGAAATTGGAGAAATTATTATGTGATAAAGTATAAAATCATATGTATCATCATGTTATTTGATTGAGATACCAAATCAGTCATATCCTATTATAGAAAAATTTCTCTCTCTAATTATTAAATAGATGAATACAAACACAACACCAAGTAAGAATGTATGAGTTGTACGGCCACAACTCGGCCCATTTGACGTCTCTATTATTTAACAAGCATTTTTGTGAAAATTTATCTCAGATTTGCTTGTTCAAGTTCGTTAACTTTTCTAGGGCCCATTATTGGGTCAAGTAAATATGTTGGGGCCTATGTAGCCCAATTTTATTAGTAGATGGCTTGGATCACATTCTTAAGCCCATACCCAGACCAACAAAAATCCAATCGCCACAGCCATCAGATCCAAACACAACAATAAACCAGAACCGTTGGATCTAGGTCTACACTAAACCCCCAGCCTCGTCAAATCGTCTTCCTCTTCCTCTAACTCCACTATAAAACTCTCACTAAAAGCAATTTTGTCTTCCACCAGCCTCCAAGCTCCATAGGTTTCTCAGACCCTACAAAACCCTAATCTCCCTTCAGAAATTGGGGTTAAAGTGACGGCGCCGTCGCTGTCCGCCTTGACCGAGCCCCAGCTTCGTCTTGGCCCTAGATTTTGATCTCTCTCCCCCTCTCCATTTTATCACTAAACCCTTAACTCTCAAATCCCATATCCCATATCTGAAATGGCACCAAAGGCCACCAAAGCCGAGAAAAAGATCGCCTACGATTCCAAGCTCTGCCAGCTCCTCGACGAGTATGGCCAGATCCTCATTGTCGCCGCCGACAACGTGGGGTCCACTCAGCTCCAGAACATTCGGAAGGGTCTGCGTGGCGACTCTGTGGTGCTGATGGGTAAGAATACTATGATGAAGAGGTCCATCAGAATCCATGCTGAGAAGACCGGCAACACAGCCTACCTCAACCTCATCCCTCTTCTTGTGGTACGTAACCTACTGTTTGTTTTTGCTGCTCTGGTTTTGAATCTTAACTCTGCTCAAGTGTTCATGTGCTAATTCTTGTTGTTTTGGGTGTTAGGGTAATGTGGGTCTGATTTTCACCAAGGGTGATTTGAAGGAAGTCAGCGAAGAGGTCGCGAAGTACAAGGTAAAGCTACTGATTTTTGGGTCAATTTGTGTTTTTTCGATTTGATGCTCTTATTAACATTTGTGCGTATTAATTGTAATAATCTATAATCCTTATTGCGATACAAAACACAATGATCTGTTATGATTAGTTAAATAGCTATTAAGTTGGTATGCGGTTCGTAGTGTATTTATCAACCATACATAACACAACGTTTTTTTCTTACCTTTAGATTATACTAGTAGTTACTGTTTGCCTAGTAGAACTTGTGAAAAGGAGACCATTTGTTCCATTTTGCATGGTTGTGAGTCTGCACATATAGCATGGTTCTGTTTCATCTATATAGCATGGTTGTGCCTTTAAACAACATATAATGACTCTTGCATCATTATATTCTTAATTGTATAATGGTACTTGAAACAATAAAATCCTTTATCGATATGCGTGAATTGAAAATGTCATTTTGTCTGTATTTTAACTGCATCCATGTCTAAATTTGTTGCTTTAATTTGCTTTTAATTAACTAGGTTGGAGCCCCTGCTCGTGTTGGTTTGGTTGCACCCATTGATGTTGTTGTTCCTCCTGGAAACACTGGGCTCGACCCATCGCAGACCTCTTTCTTTCAGGTGTGTAATACCCTTTCACAATCACAGTTTTTAACTTGTCTGCTGAGGATTTAGGAGTTCTAACTTACACGTTTCCCATTCCAGGTTCTCAACATTCCAACCAAGATTAACAAGGGTACTGTTGAAATCATTACCCCTGTTGAGCTTATCAGGAAGGGAGACAAGGTCGGGTCTTCTGAGGCTGCCCTCCTGGCAAAGCTTGGGATCAGGCCTTTTTCATATGGTCTTGTTGTTCAGACTGTGTATGACAATGGCTCTACCTTCAGCCCAGAGGTGCTTGACTTGACTGAGGATGACCTCATGGTGAAGTTTGCTTCAGGTGTATCAATGGTCACTTCCTTGGCATTGGCCATTTCATACCCAACCCTTGCAGCAGCGCCACATATGTTTATTAATGGCTACAAGAATTTGCTGGCAATTGCTGTTACTACTAAATATTCATTCCCACAAGCGGAGAAGGTCAAGGAGTATCTTGAGGTACTGTGCTCTATTATTTTGACTCGGTCTCCATCTCTTTAGGTTGCTACATTTCTAGTTCGCTTGTGGGTACTTTTTGTGATTAATTGTGGATTATGAATGCAGGATCCTAGCAAGTTTGCTGCTGTTTTCTCGGCAGCTGCCCCTGCTGCTGATTCTGGTGCGGCCCCTGCTGCAGCAGCTAAGGTGGAAGAGAAGAAAGAGGAGCCAGCTGAAGAATCTGATGAAGATTTGGGACTCAGTCTTTTTGATTAAGTAGTTGATGGTTTTTGAACTTTTAGGATGTTGAATTTTGTTATTCCTGCTTTACATTATTGCCCTCTTACTATGCTAAGTTTTTTTAATTTTATTGTTATGTTGGATATTTTTCGTCATTTAGTTTGATTCTCATTATTGTGCATGTTATCTTGCACCAGAATATGGTGTTTGGCAGTGAATGGGGTTTTCATATGGAAATGGGTTTTTAAACCCATGTTTGATGCATGAGAGGTTCAGTCTGTTCACTGTGGGATCAATTTGTAATTGTGGCATTAATCTGCAAGTGTTTTTTCAGAGTGCGAGGGTTCGTATTTTGGCATTAAAGGAAAATTTGAAACTATCAGGTATAAAGCTTAAACCCATATCACGTACATGGTCCTGCTTTTTCCGAATCGTTGTATCGCATTTCTTCCATTGGCGACCTATCTACCAGCCGTCTCCACTAAGCTCACCTCAACAATAATGTTTGAAATCTGATTCTAGTCACGATTTGCATATTCGGGAAAAGCATATGTAAGCTGAGTATGTCTTGCAAATGTGATTTAGGCCTTGGTAATTTTTAGACAATTTCAAACTTGGAGTATTGTCACTTTTTGTTGTACATAAAAACGTGAAGACAAAAATCTTGAGAACCCGAAATGACTCTTTTTGAAGGGGTATATCATGGGTTGCAAGGTGTGTCTCTCTGCAATGACTTCATGAATAGACGCTTCTTCCTTAGGGCTCCAAAAAACTTCCGACTATGTTGCTGTCCCGACCTATCTCTATGAGACCATTGACAAGGATGCAAACGTTGTCCCAAGTAATAGTCAAGCCAGGCCACGGGACACATTGTAAGCACTGAGGTCAACTCTAGGATGGCTAGGATAATTATGTCAACTCTCTCTTGTGATGCTCTGCTATTTTCATAAGAGCAATTAATTGAGCATACTTGATAGTGATACACAATGTTCACCTTAATTAAATGCTGTGAAACAGAGCATCTCTTATTAAAATAATAGCCTCTATCATTAGAATTTAATTTATATCCCAAGATGCAGGAGGAGCTTCACAACTCTCTACAACTCAAGCTTCCATATGTCTCTATCTTTCTCTAGCCTCTACCTCCACTAGAGCATATAGTTTTATCTTCTTTTTTGGCCATTATATAATTTTATCTTTGATTTGAAACAAGTAGATAATTAAGCAAAATGGATGCACATGGACTTGTCCCTGGCTAAAAAATCCCATCAAAAACATAGCATTTCACAACAAATATATGCCAAATTGCCAATAAAAAGAAAAAGTAGGCTGCTTTCCCAATATTTGGGCCCTTTGGTCCCCTTTGTTCCTGGCTACATAGAAATTTCCAAGTATTTTAATGACCCATTGACTTGCAAAAGAGAGGCAAAACGGTGGCAGCCCTGAGGCCTTGGCACCTAATGTCTATCCATTAAAACATGAATTAGAGACAGAGTACGTGTGTGGCACTTTGTAGGCTGGTCCTTTATCTTATTCTTTGGTTTTATTTATTGGTTTTCATATGAACGCCTGTTCGTGGTTGTTAAAAGAGCCATGAAGAACACCCATAACGCCAATCCTCTTAAGTCTTAACAATACATTTTTATATTGGTGGCGGGGTAGATATTTTGAAGTTATCTCCCAACAACTAATGTGCGTGCATGGAATGAAATGTCATCAATAATTAATTAAAGGTTTTTACAAGTCATGAGTCGTGACGCAAGATTGGCCGACCAAATGTTGAGGCACGAAATCTTGAACTAAACGCCAACGGTCGTTAATCTAGCTTAGGCATAAATAATTAATGAAATATTAAGGTTTGATCTTGTTCCTCCTTATCAGTACATCACCACAATCTAATACTGCTCGGCTCTTAACTCTTAACTCTTAACTCTTAATCAGCCGAGCAGAGTTGACAATTGATTATGTTTGTCTTCAGTATGATAGTGATACAAATAGACAGAAGTGCAAATATGAGGTTGAGTAGTGCACTACACTGGAGGTATTTAAATTATAATGTACGTAGTTCCCTTTTACTGGGATTCTTTGGTGTTGCTTCTAGAGCACTATGATGATGATGATGGGGCAATCCACCAATAGGGTAAGAGAAGCACCATGAAATGATCAATGACAACAATGAAATGAAATATTGAAATAAATATATATTGATATTATTATTCCAGTAATATTATCCAAAGACCTGAAAGACGGCAGGAACAAACAAGCCTTGCGTGATTGCTTTCAATTTCAAGCAATGTCGACTTTAATTTGTATGGTAATTGTAACACATATGATACAAGTGAACCTCAATCAGCAGCTATCATAATCATAGAGCTACAAAAATCTGCTACAAATACAATAATAAATGGGACATGAATGAATGAATGAATAAATGGTAGTGTTATTTTCTTTTGAGTTGATTTATAACGGTGGTATTAATCGGTATAATAATAAAGTGATTGATAGAAAATTCGTGGATGGACCTAATCTCTTTCTGTGACAACTGTTGGTAATCTAATCTCTGCTGTTAATCATCACACGTACAAGTGCCATCTGTACAATTATCTGATTCTCGCACATCTTTTTCTTTCTTTTGTTTGTGGGTTTTTTTTGTTTTTTTGGTTTTAGTAGATGCTTGTTTAGAGGCTCAAGTGAAGCATCTAGCAGAGATTCCGATTCATTCCTATCAAGAAAAATGGATAAGACTCGTGGAAGAAATTAAAGGTGAGAAAGTGGGGCCAGTAGTAGTCCTTGGCATCCGGTACATGATGACCAATAATTCCCCACTTTCTGCCTCGAAACATGCTTCCTTGCTAGGAAACCACTCCTAGCCCACCATTGACTTCCTCAAAAGTCAAATAAACCAACTAACGGCCCTTCTTCCCATATTTAATTCATAATTAAATTTAGGGTTCTTTTCTGTTATCCTGTGATGGTATAATAGTATAATACCATACTTATCATTATAAAATATTGATAAGCTGAAATTAGTGGACTCAAAGTACACCCAATGTTTGGAATTTTGAGTATCTTGTGATCAGTTAATTTAGTGAGTTAATGGTAAAATTTACCATTTAAACAAAAAAATGATATTTGAATGACAGTTTAAATCTCGTTAAAAAATGACTTTTCTTAATCTTAGATTACAAGTTTACAACCATGTTTATGATCTCACATTAGCTTCTATAAGTCATCAATTAATATGTAAAGAATTTTTAAATTTTATATATCAATTTTGAAACCTTATGTTAAAATTTTATACTCATTTGGCGTTACATGCGACTATATTGGAGGAACATCAGCATATGTAATGTGTGTAGGCATGTGAAAGTGCATGGTGGAAGTCATGAACGAAAAATCTTTTCTTTTCATTTCAACTTAAGATTGCTATTTGTTTAAGTAAATCTCTTATTCAAAATTTCAACGTGTTGAGTACAAGTCCAAGTACCCAAATCTACAAGGAAAAATAAAAAACTAGAAGCACCAAACACTTTGCTTCGTTTTCATTGTTGTTGCTTTTTATGGGTCGGCATCCATACCATACGAGAACTTACGGCTAAGCCAACTAACCGTTACCATCCAACCGTCTCCGAGCAACGTGGCAGCATCACAGTGGCTTGTTAGGCACCGGCGGTGGAGAACGATGTGCCCATGTGTACCCGGACATGTGAAGTGGGTGGAGCACGTGATGGGCACGCCACGTGTCGGGAGGTGGGGCATGTCACATGGTACCCAGCGTGATTAGCTGGCCAAAAAGAGTCGCCGAGTTGGAGGGCACTAAGATTGAGTCCGCTTCGGACTGAGCAATGGGAGATGGACACGTGTGCCAATTAAAGGCGGTGTGGTTGGCGAGTTTTGAAGCGGTAAACGCGGGGATTGAGTCCAACACCACCAACGCACCAACGCGCCAACCTTTGAAATGAACAGAGTCAGAGACTCAGAGACTCAGTGTGGAGCGTGTGGTGTGGGAATGGGACAAAGTTAAGAGAGTTATCCAAACCCAACGGAACCACAGCTGCACTGCCCATAATTTCAATGGAACCAAATGCCACTTGGTTTTGGATAACGTGGGTGTAAAGTAATAAAGTATTCCCATTTTCTTCTTATTTTTTTATCCTTCTTCCCATTGATTTTTTTAACTATTTGCTTTTGGTTTGGAGTAGATGTGCAATAGAAGAAATTAAAAGCACTCCAGGAAAAAAATAATAAGAAATTAATAGAAAATGTACCAAATTATGGAAGTATTAACTTCCTTAATTTGTCTAGTAATTAATTTCTTGATACATATTCTTCATTTGAACCTTATTTTGCAACACTTTTTACAAGTTTTAGAGCTATTAGTTTTGCGCAATAGACGATTTTTATATTCAAAGTATTATTATTTTTTGTTTCGACAATCAGATATATAGCTTTTTACTATTTACATAGACATTTTATAATTATTATCTAACTTTAAAGTGGTTATCTCTCTATGTTTTTAGTCCAATTTTAGCATCAACATGCAACTACATCATGCAATACAAATAGATTCTCAAAATAGAGGGAATATTTTTACATTCACCTGTAGAGTTAGAAAAGGAATCATAGATTTTGGACTTAGAGCATCAAGTAATTAATTATAAAAAGAAAATAAGAGACCTAATCAAGTTGCTGTATTTTATAATTTTATTATATGGCTTAGAAATTAGAATTAAAGAAAAATAGCAAATATCAATGAGACTAGATGGCTCCAATACATGATGAGAAAGTATAAGTGTATAACAATGTAACATTATCTAGCAATAGCTAGCATTGCAAGCTGTTGTTCAACTGTAATAATCCCCAGCTGGCGTTTACTAGTTTTATTTTCTGACTAACTTGGCTTCAATCAAATCTGAGGAGCTGATTTTGAGTACTTTATTACTATATTCTATAATTTCTATCCCATTATGGATATTTGTAGAAATAGAAAATAGTTGTTTGTGTACGTAGCATATGTGTACTAACCATGACATGATATCAATTAAATACAATGAGTCGGTTGTAATCACAGACACAATTCTCGAGTCCCCCAAATTCTATTATTTAAAAACCCACAATGGCATATATAGTTCGTATATATGAATATATACATTACTCATGTCACGTTCTTACAATTTTTTTATTTTTGGTCATCATACATTCTGAATATTTTGACCATTTGAGAAATAGACAACAGTTTGTTATTTCAAGAAAAAAGGAAGAAAAACGCATTTGAAAAACGGACAAAACGTGGAAAACCCCGTGAAGCATCTAAGAAAGAAAGAATAATAACGTTCGTTAAAAATCAGCTGCAACTATTGACCCTCCAAAATACAATCTATACGTTATATAGGCCTTCTCTAGTAAAGTATTTTTCTTAAATATAAACAAAATTATTTACTTATATAAGCTTCTTTCCTCTTTTGAGAAGTTATGTTAATCCTCTTATCACAAATTCAAATATATTCTTAAATAATTTTCCCTGTTATATTTTATCTTCATACCCCAAGAAGTGCAACTCAATCCAAAATTTTTATTATATTCATTAATATTTTTGAAATTTTATCATCATCATCGCTACGTTCAAGAAAATACCATAGAAATTTGCTTATTAAACAATGTTGCAGACTATTTAATAATATTTAAACCTAGATATATCCAAATACGATATTCATGTTTCTAACTTTAACCTAATTGCAAAATGCATTTTTCCATATATATATATATCACTATAAAATCAAAATGTAATTATTAATACAGAAAATTAGATTTTGTCCTTATTACATTTATTCTTTGTACTGAAATTTTTATGGATTATGGGTTTATTGTTTCTAAATAAATTCTTCTGAGCATTGCCACGTGGCCCACGCCAAATAAATATGTTATTATTTTTTTAATTTTTAAAGGGTATAAGGTACGTGTTTATTTCATATCCTCCAAGGAGGTATAATGAGATTTTGTGCAAAATTAAAACCTAACATAAAACTGATAAACTAGTATCGAGAAAGAAACAAAAATGCATTGCCGAACACTCGACATTAACTGCCGAGTTATAACGTGGAATAGTTATGTGAAATATTATATAATTAATAGACCAATATTATGTAACACAGGATAGTTACAATATTATTGAAATTTAGTTATAATTCTAAAAACCATAAAGTTTTAGTTTGTAAAATATCAAAATAAAGGATCTAAATTTCTTAAAATGAGAATTAAAATTAGTAATAAAATGAGAGCTGATTATAAAGTGACAAAAATAATGGAATTATTTCCAAAGCAAGTTTGTGGTTGGTGGAGCATTAAAAATTTTAAAAAGAAGGCGGTGTAGCAGATGTGCTCCATTGAACCAGACCCAACAGTGACAAAGGTCCAACTTCGACGATTCCACGGCCTTACTTACATAGTAGATTCTATTTCAAACAAAGCCACTTCCAACTTTTCTTCTTAATAAGCTACATGCATACACAGCAGACATTAGGCATTTGGACACCGTATAGGTTCGTCGTTAGGTGATATGGATAAGCTTCGTATGCATAAATATTATAATTAATAATAATAATTTTCAAAAAATTATGTAATATTTTAATTTATTTTTCCAACACCACGAGTCACGACTTCCAAATTCCTCCTTGTTCAATCTTCATGCCCCATTCCACACGCTTTTTCGTTTTGTTGAAATTTCCGCTGCCCTATAAATACCCCTCTCTCTAATCCTTCATTTTCCTCAAACACAACTCAAACAAAAAGTTACAAAACCCAAACTTCCCAAACTTCCTGAACTACAAAAACTCACATTACTCATTTCTCTGCACCTAAAAATGGTTGATTTAGATTGGAAGGCACAGATGGTCTCCTCAGATATACCCAGCAAATCCCCCAAACTCTCCAACAAGCTCCACCTCTCAATACCCGGTTCGTTTCGCGCTCCACAGCTGCGACCCGATATTTCGGCGGCGTCCGAATCGGCCTGCTCCACTTACGAACACTGCCTTCGACTCCCCGAGCTCAGAAAGCTGTGGAGCTTCAATGAGTTTCCGGGCTGGCAAAACGAGTCTGTTTTAAAACCGGCTTTGCAGGGTCTAGAAATTTCGTTCCGGTTCATATCGACCGTTTTGTCCGACCCGAGACCGTATGCGAACCAGCGCGAGTGGAGGCGGCGCCTCGAGTCGCTCGCCACGCGTCAGATAGAGCTCGTAGCGATGCTAATCCAGGACGACGAAGAAGACAGCGAGACACGTGGCAAGGCTCCAATCGTTGATCTGAGCACATCGGACGGCGCGCTCGCTCGCAACGGGAGCTTCGCTGAGGTGTGGAGGGTCTCAGGGGACACCACCGTGGTGAGCCGGACCAGCGAAGCCAGCTTGCTTCCGCGACTGGCCACTTGGCAGAAATCGGAAGGCATGGCGCAGAAGATCCTCTTCTCGATCGAATGCGAGATGCGGAGTTGTCCGTACACGCTAGGACTGGGAGAGCCAAACCTAGCTGGCAAACCGAACCTGGACTACGACGCCGTTTGCAAGCCAAGTGAGCTGCATTCACTGAAGAAGAGTCCGTACGACCACCACATCAACAACTACGAGAACCAGACGGTGTACACCACGCACCAGGTCCTGGAGTCGTGGGTCTACGCGTGCCACGAGCTTCTGAAGCGCGTGACGGGAAGAATCGAAGACAAGGATTTCGAAAAGGCTGCGAGCGACTGTTACCTGATCGAACGGATATGGAAGCTTCTGGCGGAGATCGAGGATCTCAATCTTCTGATGGACCCGGACGATTTTTTAAGACTGAAGAATCAGCTGGGGTTCAATACGGTGGACGATACGGAGTCGTTTTGCTTCAGATCGAAGGGGCTGGTGGAGGTGACGAAGCTGTGTAAGGAGTTGAGGCACAAGGTGCCGTACGTGTTGGGCGTGGAGGTGGATCCGAAAGGTGGGCCCAGGATTCAGGAGGCGGCGATGAGGCTGTACTCGGAGGAGAAGAGAGGCGGAGGAGAGGACAAGATTCATGTGCTTCAGGCGATGCAGGCGATCGAGGCGGCGCTCAAGCGCTTCTTCTACTCCTACAAGCAGATGCTGGTCGTTTTGATGGGGAGCTTGGAGGCCAAGGGCAACCGATACGTCGTCAATCCCGAGTCCTACGACTCGCTCAGTCAGATATTTCTCGAGCCCACTTATTTTCCGAGTTTGGATGCCGCCAAGACGTTTCTGGGTGATATTTTCAATCATGAACACGGTTCCGAATGTCGGACTCGGAGGAACCAGTGAGTGCTTCACGCTTTTGACTCGTTGGAGTTCGAGGTGGACTCGGTCTGTGAACTCTTCTTTCACCGGGACTTGTTGTAGACTTCACTAAAAGGAAAAATTCTGTTTTCTTTTACCTCCTGGATTTTGTTTTTTGTACAATTACCGGCCCTTCATGTAATCTTGTAAAATGTTTACCATTCTTATAAAATATTACATTTTTTATCTAAGGCAATGCCAGAACGACAATGACTTATCACAAAGATAATATGGAAAGATATCTAGTTGACTAGTACCAAATAATAGAATCCTTTCCACTTTTTTTTTTAAACCAAATTCCACCTACTTAAAAAATTATATCCATAGTTTTTTGAGTTAGCTAACTAGCGAGAAATGATGAGAAAATGAATTAGGCAAGGATTCCTTTGCATGACTAGTAATTACAATCTTCTCAAGAAAAAACGTTTTCCATTTTTCAATTTTGAGGCCCAACTATGTAGATTGAAATTGGGGTCTGAGCCCAATTCTTAAATGATTTCACTTTTCATTCAAATAGGGCCCTTGGTGGGTTGGGCTATATGGATTCACATACGGCTTATATTTGGATTAAGTCTGACCATACCTCAGGCCTCATTTGTTCGGCCGGAATCCAAACCATGAATAAGTATAAATTTTGGGAAATCTAACTCAATAACCCATTTATCCACCCAACTTACTTTTATAAGGTTATGACTATTGATCTTCTAAAGATACCTTGGTTGCTTCCTCTAGTAGGACTTGCCTCCTTTGATCTGATTCGCATAGCTGGGCAAGCCTGAGGCCTTATGTACCTTCTAGCTTTGGGCTTCTACGCTGTCCTCGGCCCGTTTCTTATTGATTCATCTTGTTTTGGCAGTTCCATCTTCTTATTGGACCATTTATGCAACGGCTCGATCTCCCTTGGCCCATTTATTGACAAGTGCAAAATTTAGGCCCAAATAGAAGCATACAGCAAATTGCTTCTTTCCACCGAGTACTTGCATGAGCCCTGAGGTTTTAATTATACTTACACCCCCTGAGGTTTTAATTATACTTACACCTCCTGAGGTTGATCGTCTTTTCACATACACCCCCTGGGGTTTCAATAATTACACATACACCCCCTGAGGTTTTAAAACTATTGCATATAACCCCCTGCAAAAGAAAAAAATAAATAAATAAAAAAGAAAATATTTGTATTCAGGTTGGACCTTACACCTTAAATAATCTTATTAGGCTATTTAATCTCTTAGCATGCTTTTTTGCATAATTTCTCATCATTTTCGTCTCACTATAGGGGGTTATATATAACAGTTTTAAAACCTCATGGGGTGTATGTATAATTATTAAAATCTCATGGGGTGTAAGTGTAATTAACTTAGCAAATTGCTTAGTAGTTGCAGCACAGCGAAACACTGATGAGTGGGTGGGGGGGAATCAGTGGCAGAAGGAAGAGAGAGAGAAAAAGAAAAGGTAATGGTTTAATTTTATTAAGGGTATTTATAACTTTTCAAGTGTCAAAAAGGTTATAAAAGTTAGTTTTCAAAAGTTGGGTTATAAAAGTTGGAGGGGGTTGAGATTGGGTTATTAAGTGAAATTTTTCTTAAATTTTCCATTCCATCAAGACGTAATGTAAACAACCATTACGAGATAATGAGGAAAGTGAATATAATTCTAATATTTTACCCAAGAAAAAAATAATTCTTAACACTCCAGTCAATCAAATAGGTCAATGATTTTTGTGTCCGGAATAAAAATGGCACAGCCATTGTAACACAATTAGGAGATTAAGTGATAATTTCAATGAAATTAGCTGGAATTGGAGTTGGCCTATTTAACTGAGGACAAAAGCTCTCCCCTACACACTCCGATTCGAACCCTCCCCCCTTTTCTATAATAAAAAATCAATGAAATTAGTTGCTACAAGCAAGGGATTATTACCTAATATCAATCAATCCATAAATCACAAGATTCATTAATATAAATAATAATCAAATTGATTAGTTAATTAAGTTTTTGTTTTGGTTAGGATATTTAGTTAAGTAAGTTGGAATATTTCCATACTGAGAGGATTTTCAATTTTTCACCTCTTTCTAAGAATTTGCAAATCTGGTTTTGGTCGCTCGAGAGCAAATAATACATGAGCCCACATAGCATACTCACGCATCACGACAAAACACGGTGACAAATCTAGGCCCGTGAGTGAGCCACGTGTGAGATTGATTTTGAAGTACGTCACCAACTGTCAGCTTCGTAAGGAGAAAAAGGCGGTTCTGTGTTATTGTACTCGCACGTGACTCGGAACTGCAACGACGTAGTCACCATTTTCTTTAAAAAAATCTGATTTCCTCGTTGATTTTTATAGAAAGTTATTAGCAAATACAGTAACGAAAAGAATGTCAACTAAAAAACCTTATTTTTCTGGCTTTGAAGACTTAATTCACATATTTTGTTTCCTAAATACATCTTTCATGACTTGATGATGAACCATAATTAACTCATAATTAACCCATAATTAATTATTAATTAGTACCATAAACGAAGGTCCACGTGTGGTGCAACTCACTGAATTCGACCGTAAATTTCTAGTTTTGTACGGCCAGCAAGCAAGACTCCTGAAAAGGTTCTTAAAATCAAATTATTTTTGCTTGCAATTTTCTCAATCAAACCAAAATTCCAAGGAGAACTAATTCCTCCTATTTTGCATCTGAATTCTGAAGCCTCCATGGTCAAGCAATTTGTCACGTAATATTGGGGAGCAAATGGTGGTGGGAAGCCATTATTCAAGCCACGGTCATCGTCTACAGAGATCCTTCAATGTTCTCTCTAAGGCCTGGCATAATATCTACTATGTAAGTATGTAATCTCTCATCAATTTCACCCAAAAAAATCTTTCATTTTTTTTTTGTTAAATTTTTTATTTTTCAAAGCTTTGCTTTCTTGAAAAGTTAGATACTGGGTTTTCTTAGTTTTCCAAATTCAATGATGGGTTGTGGAAATTGGGAATTTTGACTAAATGTATCAATGTTTGTGTGTTGGGTTGCCATTTCAGGTTGGATTAAATGAAAGCAAAAGCAACTTGTTCATCAAAAAGAAAAAGCGACTTCTAGAACCAAGTTAGGGACTTTTTTGGTGGGATCCAATCTTTGATTCTATTGACGAAGAAGAGCTTAAAAAATGACACCCTTTTAGGCTTTTTTTTTTTTTCCTGCACGGGTTTTATGGGACACTGACCGCTTTATCTCTACCCCACTCTTTCTTTGTTTCTTCAATTTCCAGTTGCTGAATCTGTGGCTCTGTTTTTGGGAGCTCTCTGTTTATCATTAAATTAGTTAAAAGTTTGAGCATTTTTAAGGGCTCATTATTAGAGATATGGGATCGGGGGTAGCTTCTTCTAAGACTTGGCAAAGCTTAAGTATTGCACTCCCTCGTCCATCTTATTCTTCTTCTTCAAAATCATCATCATATTCTATTTCTTTTCATTCACTCACAAAGCCTAGTGGAACCAATGGAGCTTTGCCTTATGGGTTTGTTCATGGTTTGGTCTCTTCTGGGTTGAGTAATTTGAAAGGTCAAACTTTGAAGCATTCTTGTAGAGCCAATTTTGATGACTTCTCATTCGAAGAATTGTCGGATCAGATTGAAGAATTGGCACAAAAGTTCAATCTTTGTGAGGATGATGACGAAAATGAAGAGGAAACAGCTTGCGTTGGGTCGAAAACGTCTCCCAGTTTCACGTACCCAGAAGGAGAAAATAGCACAGGTAGTGGTTTTTCAATGAAGGTTTCGAGCTTGAAGCTTAATTCTTTAGAACCTTCTTTGCTTGGTATTCATCCAGAGCCACCAGACTGGCCAGAAAGAAGTGAAATCGTTCGGTCCAGCATTGAACGGAAGGCCAACAGCCTTGAGTTTCCTCTGTCCCTTCGGTTGATAAAGAAGAAGCAGCAACAATGGGAAGAGAGTTCCATAGAAGCAGGGGAGTTTACTCTTTGCTCTTTGAGCAAGGCCTTCTCATCCATGGTGTTCATTATCCGTGAGCTTCATAGCTACGCTTTAAGCATAAGGGAAAGTCTATACTCTGAAGACTTGCAAGAGATTATATCTAAGGTGCAAAGAGAAATGAATGCCTCATTTGTGTGGTTGTTTCAGCAGGTCTTCTCTGGGACACCGACTCTCATGGTCTAT
Organism: Dryas octopetala; assembly: GCF_963921425.1. Lineage (NCBI taxonomy): Eukaryota > Viridiplantae > Streptophyta > Magnoliopsida > Rosales > Rosaceae > Dryas > Dryas octopetala. The sequence goes on from NC_141368.1 coordinate 4,611,557, forward strand.
GTGATGATCTTGTTAGCAAATTTCACTGTCCATTCAATGAATGATAGTGCTGTTGTTGCAGCCACTCCTTTGCCGGTTATCACTGATATCTTGACTGCCACTGAGGAAAACGAATTACAACCCAACTCAAAATTTGGTGAAGCTTCCAAAGTTGTGAAATTTTCAGTGACTTCTTCTAATGGGGTTGTGGAAAAGGCCTTGAATGGAGGCAGAGATGGTGATGGTGGGGGCAAAGTGAGCCCCAGTGAAAGTGGGATTGAGGATGGTGGGGATAGGCTCTTGGGGAGCTCGACAAGTTCAATCCAATATCCCATTGGCGTCCCAGAAAAGATGTATGGCGTTTCGTTATTGAATAATGAGGAGTTCACAAAGGAGGATGAGGTGAATTTGTGGAACTCAGTGGTGGAGGAAGCTTCAAGAATGCAGGCAGAGTTGAGGGCTGAGGCTCTTGATCATGAAACCGTGCAACAATTTGTGTCACCGGTCACTGTGCATCTCGAAGCAGATGACTATGCACATTTCTTCAGAACCGATCTTTTGTACCAGATGGGTTTGGCTCAAGAGCCCAATAATCCACTTCTTCTGTCAAATTATGCGCAATTCCTCCATGTTGTGGCCCATGATCACGATAGGTGAGTATTAAATTATCTACTTTAATTTGCTTATTATTTGCAGTTGTTCATCTTTGTTGGTTTTGTTGTCTGCTTGTCTGAAATTAACTTGACTAAGAACATAACCATTTTGATGAAAGTGAGCAAGACTAGACAATAGCCATATATGTATATGAATACAAGTGATTATTTTGTAAGGTTGGACCATGAAGGAATTGATAGATGACTAGATTTGGTTCTGTTTCTTCTTATGCTTACATGCACTAGCATGAAGGCTATGGCAGTCACTATATAGGAGGAAAACCGTATCAGAAAGGATGTGAGTCCTTGCTTCATTTGGTTCTATGTGGTGTTATCAAAACATAGGTCCCACTGTTGAAGATGGGAAATTTTGTACTTTGCTGCATGTGATCCTCTTTGAAGATAGCTAGAGAATGGTGGGGTATGATGTTCTTAATTGAGCTTTGAAGGACAAAACATGTATCACTTTTTGTCATATGGATCTTGGCTCTCATTTACATGGGTCCAGGAAGTTTAACTGCCCCACAAACATCATTGTATAGATGGTTTATCAACTTATCACCAATTGAATCCCCTGGGGATAGTCCATGTGGTGAGGGAGAGTGGGGAAAATGTTAGGATTCAAATAGGTCATAGGTTCAATCTCATCCAATGTACAAAAATACACTTATCACGGTATATGACAGGACTTAATGTGTTTGGTGTATGCAGGGCAGAGGAATGCTTCAGGCGCGCTGTGCAAGTGGAGAAACCAGATGCTGAGGCTTTGAGCCGATATGCAGACTTCTTATGGATAGTAAGGAAAGACCTTTGGGCTGCAGAAGAGAGATACCAGCAGGCAATGTCGACCGAGCCCTACAACCCGTACCATGCCTCCAAGTACGCCAGCTTCCTCTGGAGCACTGGCGGTGAAGAGACTTGCTTCCCTCTCAACACATCCTATGACAACTACAACAAAGTTTTGTAAGTAGCTGAATAAAGATGGACCTACAAAGTCGCTATCTGGTATTGACATGAACCTGTTTTTTTATTTTTACTTATTTACTGTTGAGTTTCTGTCTGAGACAATTAAATTACATATTTATACGAAGGAATTGCACCAAGAAAATAAGAATCTCTATCCAGTTTTGTACCCCAGCTGATTCATAATAAGAAATGAGTTTGAGCTTTGACGAAATTGTTTGCTTGAACATGTCCAAAATATGCATGTGGTACCAAAATTAGCTCTACGACTTTCTCAGTGATCATTTGGCATCAATGGTAAGTTGACCAAAATACTGCAAGGGAAATGCTTTGAATTTCAAGATTTTTCTGTTCTGAATTTGGAAATCATTTCAATTTTAAAATACTATTTTCCCTTATAGAGTCTTGTCTAAATTAATAACGCAATCTTAAAATTCAAAAAGATTCAAGAAATCAGATGCATGCTTCAACTAAAATGATCACCAAATCCAGTTTTCGAAGTTTCCACAGAAGGTGGGATGTTAGATATTTGGAAGCAGTGTGATCTGTTGACATAATAGTTTGTTTGTCAAAGTCGTTTACTTTCATCTACCTTAATTAATTATGAATTATGATTGGATAAATCATGAAGATCAGGGATTAGCCTTGAATCATTCAAACTATAATTTGTAAAGTCTGACAAAAAAAGAAAAGAAAGAGGATGAGTGGATGAAAAGTAAATTTGTAATTTCAAGGTAAAAAAAAAAAAAAAAGAGAGTTAAAATGGCTAAAATAGAACTTGGAATAATAAAAAAAATACCCTATCTCATTACTCCTCATATAGCAACTACTTCGTGTTACATGGTAAGAATACAATTATACAAGAAATCAATCTATATCAATATGGGCGTGCTAAACTAGCTTCTGTCACAAAAACGCATACATTTGTAGAATTCGATATGAGACAACTCAGGAACCTAAGAAGTATCTGAATAACCAACTCTAACAGAACCAAAACATCGGAAATTCTCTCAGCAATTCCATAGAAGAAAATGTAAGCTCTGGAATCACCAAAACCAGATGTTGCGACTGTCAACAGCCTTCACAGACGTAGGTACCAATGGCATTCGTCCAAACTCGGCAACAAATCTATCAACGCAGTGGGTTCTTCTTTCACTGTGACCTCCCATGCTACTGATTCCAGTTGAACCAATCTCGAATATTTTACCTGAATGAAAGTACCAGTAGCATATAGTGAGTTATTATTAATTAAACAAAGAAATAATGAGTGCTAATGTAAGAGTGTATTGTCAAAGCAAAGTGACGATTAGAATAACAGAAACATGCAGTCTTAAGTTTTCAAAATCTAATAACACACATTTTCCTTGGTTTCCCACTTCCACTTCAGACTAACGAACACAATTTCATTGCTGGTGCCTGTCAGACACAATTTCTTGGTTTACAATATCTATAAAAGCAATAGTCCTTTTTTTCTCCCTTTCCCTCCTTTTAAACACTGGTAATGTGGTGGGAACAAGTGGGGTAGACCTCTCCCCAAAATCACAAAACAAATTAATATTCCTCCAAAATGTTATTTAACCAGCTATACCATCACAAGCAGAGGACAAGTCCCCCTCAACTGCCAAAATTCTAGCCTCAACCTAAATATATAATTTTGAAAAGAATATAAAAGTATTAGACAATGATTATTTCATCATATGAAATGAAGGTACATGGTTGCACCAAGTTGGAGGACAGTTGGTTCAAGTAAAACAAGCTATGGATAAAGAGTGTGAAAACTGTGGATCAAGCTGATGAGTAAAGACACACAAACAAATGAGGGAACTATCAACATGAACCCTCATAGAGCTAGATACAAGTATTATATGTGGTTTTTGACTTCTACTGCCTGTCCTTTATTCAACAAAGTTTATGACATTCACCAAAAGAAAATAAATAATATTATCTCATTTCAATTGTATTCAGATTATAATAACCAGTAAATAACCAAAATAATCATTCATTGGATGGCATTAGAAAACTACTCTATGTCGAACAAGGAGATGCAAGGAAGAAAACTTAAAAACAATTATAATTTGCATAGAATATATGATTACCTTTCACCCATATAGGGGGAGCACCAGTCACATTTGCTACGAGAAAAGACATGGCAATGTCTTCACAGTTCCTGGTGAAATCCAGTCCAACATTCAGTGGAAATTGCACACACAGCTCAAAAGCCTCAAATGATGTATGTTTAGAAAAAGATAAGCAACAAATGCTCAAAGCAAAATTGAAAACCTGTTCTTGGTTATATATTCTTTGATCGATACTGGCATTTCATTTGTGAACAGACTTAGGTACTTTTTGTGGAAGAAGGCAGCCTTAGACAGCACCATACTGTATGTACCCGTCCACCAAACCGACCACCATCCACCATATACATAGTGATTCTTATCACCTTTCTGCACACAGAGCATATGGTGGTTAGATAGTTGTTCGAGTGTTCCATAAAGAGTTTTCAACATTATGAATAAGAATTGCGATTCTTCAGTAAATGCTAATGGTCTTGATGTAAAGGTTGTCTAGCCTAAAAAGTAGAAAACAATATATAGTTCAAGTTTAAATGGATCTATAACAAGTTGATACTCACAAAATTAAAAAGAATATTCAGACCAAGAATTGCAGCAAGAGGAGACACTATATCAGATTGAGACATACCATTTGATCAAGCCAGTGCATACGGGGCACAAATCCAACCATTGTATCCGACGCACTTTGCCAAACATCAAAAGCAAATTCCACTGAAGAGCAGGGAAATATGACATCATCATCGATTGAAAAAATGGCGTCTGTTTTCAAATCCTTAATTTCTTTGAACCGGTTGTTCAAACTGTCTTCCTTATTGATGTCAAATTTCAATTCAACTTGTCGCCCATCTCTAGTGTTCAATTGTACAATGTGGTATAGAAATTTTCTCAGGGAATCAGATGGAGGACTTGGCTCACTCCACACAATATGTATCGAATCAAGCCGAGCACATCTAGAATAGTGTGAAATAGACTGCTTCAAAAGATCATATCTCTTCCATGTGTTCATTACAATAGAATACCCTTTCCTGCGTACAAATTACAAAAAAGAAAAATAGAAAGAGCCAAGTAAGCGTCAATTCCATTGAAATATGTGTAATAAAATAGCACGATTATTTTCTAAATATATTCATCCCAACTTTTCCCAATCAATTATCTAATATGGAAATTATTGTCAACACTCCAAAATAAGATTCCCCAATTTATTTACCTCAATTTGACCATACAACGACTCATTTTCAATTCTTTTGGGATTTTGAAAATATCTGATTCAAAGCAACAAAATAGAAACTTTCTTTAAAATGGCTTTTCCAGAAAGCAAAAGTCGCAAAGAGGGAGTTTTGCTCACTAAACATCAGATATAAACGCCGAATTTACTTGCCAAAAATAGAATGATTCACAGTGATTTGCAAGTTTGAATGGTTGGCTTAAGTCTGATAATTAATTTCTAATTAGCTACTAATGCGGGGGGCTATCAAAAGTTAAACAACTGTAACGAACCGTGAATCAGAGAACCGTTCCAGAGAAGCAGTGTGACTGGTCCATCCCATGAAGTCCGAAGCTCGACTAGCGAGCGCGAAGAGGGTGAGGCCGATGCAGCAGCAAAGCAGAAGCTTGATCTTCACCGATCCAACGGTCGAGATCATCGCCTGCCGGAACCTCTGAACCGGTCGACGGTTAAACACGCTCCCTCTCGTCACCATCACCGCGTGGCGGCTTGCCGGGGAACTCGCTCGTTCGCGCGCCAAGCCGAGCTAGTAGCTAAGCCGATTTGGCCGAGTTGGAAGAATCGCTTCGAGGACGAGTTCGGAACTCAGTCGTCGCAGTTCCAGAACTTTGCCACTAGCTAATATCTTTGTCTCCGGTCCTGTCGTCGCCAGTAGAGTAATAAGAGAGTATAACGGTGTGACGCGACCATACGACGATGAGTGATGGACGGCTGCGATGAGATTAGAGATGGTGATGGGGAGCTGATGTCGTCGATCACACCGTCCACGCTCGAAGGGACGTCCGCACTGACGTTTTGGTCTATCAGATCGGGATGGGACTGAGGCCTGAAGGGGATAAGGCTACTCCAGCGTGTAGGGATGGGGATTGTTTAGAGTGCAGGTAGGGGACGCAAAGATTGGTGCTAATTAAGGCGTACGACAACTAAGAGCTTTGCGTTTTGATTACAAATGATATTTGTTGTCGACGAAGTTATTGATATGTGTCCTTACTCCTTATCCATAAGAAGGAATTTACAGGGAAATACAAATATACAATTTACAAGAGTAGTAAATAAAAAGGAAAAAAAATAGAGCCCACCATGTTTGAATGGCTTGTGGTCGACAAAGCTGTCTGTCAGTCATTTTCCAATGCTCTGACGACGTCTTTTGTCCTCCGTCTAGGAGTACAACTCTATTGGGTTTGTTGGATAATGGATATGGTTAACCAAATACCTATTTGGTCCTGAATTTTAGAACAACTTATAATTAATAGTAATTTTGGTAAAAGTGTTTCTGTTTATAAGTATATATAAATTTTTATAAAAATTTTAAATATTTTATGCAAAAATATTTGAAAGTACTTTTTAAGAAAATATATGTTAGATATTTCTCAAAAAATTACTTACAAGCATTTTTATAACTTAAAAATATTTTTATTTATTTATATCAAATGCAACAAAAAATAATTTTACTAATCTAAAAGTACTCTTGTAAATTTTAAAAACACCCCAAACGAGCCCTAATTACTGCATGATATTTTTTGCTTTGGCTTGAAAAGTCAATATCTCTACATTCGTCTAATGTTGAAATAATCAAATACACTTGAAACTAGAACAAAATCCGAAATCCAGGTGCTAAATTTTTAGTGATTGAGCACCGCGAATGTCAGAGAATGATGATGTATGTCGTGGATTCCAATATCACAACAAATGTCATTTATACACTGTTTTCTGATTGTGATGGAATGAATTCCTTATGTTTGATGTGAATTGTGAGGTCCGTCTTCAAGTAATAAAGAAAGAAATGAACTCGGCGTGACTAGACTAGTTGTTGAGCGAATGCTAGAACATGCATGAACAGTTGATGAAATTAACTATAAAGAGAGTAGCTTATAGCTTTACATTAACTCTCTCTGGTTTTTGTGTATTTTTGCTTGCTTATCAATTTATCATTCATCATTCTTAAATTCATAATGAAACTTGATTACGTGGACCCAACAACAATCCGTGACTGGATGGATATTAATAATTAGGCCAATGAAAAACTAAAATTATGGTCGAGAGTCCAATAGAGATTAATTGGGTCTGTCAGAAGTTGGTCCAAACATTTAGTTGGGCCTCCCTAGGGTCAGAGCATCAGAATTCAGAAGTCCACAACAAATAAGTCATGAGATAATTCACAAAGCAACAAAATAAAGTGATTAATTAAGTAAGTAGCTAATAAATATGGTCAAACATTCCGTCCCTTTGTCAGGCAGGCTTGAGGGAGTCACATCATAATAGATAGCTAAGGCCAGTGGCCACAGTAGTAGCACTACTCAATTCATATAATTCATTTTAAAACATGAACCATGCGCATCAAAACAAGAATGATGAGCTTGGGCGGTGAAAGTCGGTTCTACTTTATTTGCAATTTGCATTATTGCTTCTGGATATCCTTTTTTTACTTTTATGAATTGGTGAAGAATTCATTATAACCTTTTTTGTTTCTTTTCTTCGGAGACAAAAATAACCCAAGTGCATGCACATCAAATACAAGTCCAATACAGAGTTACATACATCGCCAAGTACAAAGTAACAAGTGAACAAAACACAAAATGATACAAAGAAAAACTGCGCGCACATACTGTTAATTTATCATCCTACCACTTATAAGTTCTAAAAGCCAATTAACATGTTCAGTTGGTTTGCTCATCTATGCTTATTTAATATGTGTCTCTAGAGTTCTATATGTGGTTATTTGTAGGGGGAGGGAGACTTGAAGTGAAATATAGGGAAAAAGAATTATGTACGAGTATTATTGCTTCAATTTTGCATTTTATTTGGTCATGTAAAGTGGTTTACGACCGGTAATATTAAATGATTTTGTTGTCTTTGGTTAAATGATCTACGATGAAGTTTGATTTAAAAGTTAAATTAGGGATATGGTGAGTGAAAATATAAAAGATTGTCATTTGAAATAGAAAGCAGAGAATTAAGTGATATTAGAATTTTGGGAAGATAAGTATTTAAAGAAATAAAGAGGAGATTGAAATGCGAAAGAAAAATAGGACGAACTAGAATCATAAAGGGAATAGAGATTAAAGAGAAGAACCGAAAGAGAAGACAATCAACTTAGAGAGTGAGGCAAAACTCCATCGAAAGAGGGCATATTTCAAGAAACCTATCACTCTCTTATGCGAGATGAATCTTTAAAATTTGAGGTTTAATTTATCTTAGTTATATTACTTGGGTTTAAATTTAAGAGCATGCTTTGATCATAATGTCTGCCACAAAGGGATTCACTAATCTGTTGCTTGCAACCCGAGTTTTCATAATTCGATAATAATTGTTCATGAGTTATCATAAAGCTCCTTGTTATTCTTTTCCTTCTTGGGTCACATAGTAAAAGTGATGATTTTTTTTACTTTTTTCATTGGATTGGTTGATTGATAAGTCCAACAATGGTACATAGTTCTTAAGTAAATGGTCCTGGGAAGAAATTATTATTATTATTAGTTTGCTTAAGTCAATGGCTGTGGTGAACATTTAAAAAATTATCCTTGCTCGTTTTTATTGGTTTTTTTATAGACTGATAGGAGCAAACTACCTAATCATCTATATCTTCTTTCTTATATATATCTTTCATGTTAATATGACACAGCATCTCACTTTTTGTTGCTGTTTTAGAATTATTTCCTTGTCTCCAGTGCTTAATCCATCTGGTTTAGTATTTATTTTTTTAATTAATGCAGCAAATGTAAAAATTAAAAAATAAAATAAAAAAGCTCTGGTCAAGCCAACTCCAACCTCTGGTAGGAGCACGTGCTGCCAAATCAGCAACAAGCAAAGCAATGGCCTTAATTCAACGGGCGGCTGCTCCTACCAAACCAAATTATTGGAAATTTGTAGAATCAAATATGTCTAAGCGATTTTTGTCACCATTATATTTTTTTTTGGTCACCATTATATTAAAGATTGAGCACCATATATTATTTATGGCTTTGATTGGGAATAATTGTATCTTATGCGAGTGTTTATCCACATGCTCTATTCATTTAAACATTAATTATACCAATTTCATGCAACTAAGTAGTCAGATTAATCCCAAAACCAAAGAGGCGTAATTAGCCTAATAAATAACAATATTATGAGCGAACACTTCACTATTCTATCATCAACAATAATTTGTATTATTATAACTTTCCAAGGCTGGAATGTATATACAGCTAGTTTAGTAAGCTATATCAATTTTTTTGAAGTATTTTATTAAACACTCTGCAATTTTAAGATCGAAAAATATGAGTGAATAAACTGACTCCGTGCAACAACTATGTAAACGATAAACTCTATTCGCTTTTACGTAAATCTCTGGGTCATAACTTTAATCATTCTAATACTGAGCCAAAACTTTGAAATTAAAACTTAAATATTTGGTGATACTCATTCTATTTTGTTAGTCCCCTGTGAAGCTGACTAGTGACTACCATATATGGTGCACCTGTGGTCCAGATGGTACCATGAGCCCCTTGTAATCTCCAGATCTGGCTCACTCCAAGTCTCCAATTCCATCTGTATTTGAGTTTGAAACGTAATAATGGCGGGCCAGGCCAGGACATACAAATTCCCACCCCATGTGGTGCCTCCAATATATTCTATACATATGATTCTCTCTGCGCCATAGGCCCATAGCAAAATGGTGAACATAAAGAATCGGAGATGATTGCAATTAACAGCGACGTGAACCTTTTTTTTTGTTATCCACAAATGTCACTATTTGCAATTACACAATTAAACTATCTAAACTCTCTCTAACAAACACGTTGACAAGTTTAATTAATACGCACATTACATAATTGTTAAAACTCCATGATCTAATTCTCATACTTGTTAATTGTTATCTATGCAAAGCAGGAGCTGTCAGCACAGCAATTAAATCCTCTCGAGTACGTCTTTGCACATATAACATATTGATGAAGAGATAATTAATCATGGGGTGTGCTCGTCCTCTCATATATATAAAAATAACATCAACAACAACAAGGGAATCAAACTTAGGACTCAGAAAATAATTTAATTGATTGAAGCTTCTTTGCCAGTAATTGCCACCTGTGAATTAGCAAAAACATTTTTGTTCATTAAAAGCACGAGCTAAACAAAATTAGCTGCACCACAGCAATTAAACAACAATCATTAATCACCCGTTAACACTTATAATACGTAGTCCATGGATAATCTAAGCACGTGCTAGAGATTTTTTCCAGAATGTTCAGAGTTTGCTGGAACCAAAATCATCATCAAATAGAGTGCTCTCAAGTTTCAGCAACATTTTTGAAGATGGACTACTGGACTGGACGGTGCAGTATTATCTCCCGCACTCATGGACACCATTGTGCCACGTGGAATTACCAATTTTTATTCTCACTTAAAGCCATTTACGTCTAATTACGTCCTTTTCTATGAACACTTAAGAAATGCCCAGAAAATGATTGGTCGGCCACATGATAAGAAAAATAAATCAACTTAATACAACCGTTGGGTCCCGCCACCTCTCTTCCTCACTTGATCAACTCCAAACCAAAACTCACTCCCATGCTATATATATAACCACTCTCCACTCAAACACACTCACCACTCTCATCAAATCGATCAAACGGTCAGCGAGAGCTGTTCGATCTTTCTGAGATTAATTAATTAGAAAATGGAGGCCAAGGAGGAGGATGTGAAGTTGGGAGCCAACAAGTTCCCGGAGAGGCAGCCGATCGGGACGGCGGCGCAGAGCCAAGACGAGGGAAAGGACTACAAGGAGCCGCCACCGGCGCCGCTCTTCGAGCCGGGCGAGCTGTCCTCCTGGTCGTTCTACCGGGCTGGGATCGCTGAGTTCGTCGCCACGTTCCTGTTCCTCTACATCACCGTTTTGACGGTGATGGGCGTCTCGAAAGCTGACAGCATGTGTTCGACGGTCGGGATTCAAGGGATCGCTTGGGCTTTCGGAGGCATGATCTTCGCCCTCGTCTACTGCACGGCCGGCATCTCAGGTTCCACACCAAAACGCACCGTTTCAGTCTCCTTTCATATATTACGTATTAGTATCAATTAAATTATTAGAAACACCGACACATGTAGTTGTATGATTCTTGTAGGGGGTCACATAAACCCGGCGGTGACTTTCGGGCTATTTCTGGCGCGGAAGCTGTCGCTGACGCGGGCGGTGTTCTACATAGTGATGCAGTCGCTTGGGGCCATAGCCGGTGCTGCGGTGGTGAAGGGTCTGCAAGGCAGTAAAGAGTTCGAGAGGCTCGGCGGTGGAGCCAACGCTGTGAACCATGGCTACACAAAAGGCGATGGGCTCGGTGCTGAGATTATGGGCACCTTCGTCCTCGTCTACACTGTTTTCTCTGCCACTGATGCCAAGCGTAGCGCCAGAGACTCCCATGTTCCTGTATGTTTGATCGATCTCTGCCTCTTATTAATTTCATCATTTGTTTTAAGATTTGATTGGGTTAATTGTGATCATGATCAAATGTTTGAATTGGGGTTTCAGATTTTGGCGCCTCTGCCTATTGGGTTCGCGGTGTTCTTGGTGCACTTGGCCACCATCCCCATAACTGGAACTGGTATCAACCCAGCTAGGAGTCTTGGGGCAGCCATCATTTTCAACAAGGACCACGCTTGGGATGACCATGTAAGCTAGCTTTCTCTTTTTAGAAGGACCCTTGTTTGGGTTTTAGTCAATTGGATCTTGAATCTTGATGCTAATTTTTTTTTTTTTTTTTTTTTGGATGATGCAGTGGATTTTCTGGGTTGGACCATTCATTGGAGCCGCACTTGCAGCTTTGTACCACCAGGTTGTGATCAGAGCCATTCCCTTCAAGTCTAAGTGAGTGTTAGTGATGGGTCGACATCCATGATGCATACTTGTATTTTGTGGCCTTTGATAAATATCAAGCTCATCAATCAAGCCAAATGCGAGTTTGTTTTGTTTTCTGTGTATGGTTTTTAAGTGTTTTGGGTATTTTGTACGTAATTAAGATGCAAATGTAATATTCCTGGCCAAAAAAAAAATGAGAGATGCAAATGTAATATGAGCAGCATGTAATTCTGCTTCAAATCAAGGGCCCTTCTTCCTTTCTTTTTTTGGTAAATTGGGTCCATCTTATGTGAGCGCTCATTGTATGTGTTGGCTGTGAATATGTGTATTGTCAATTCAGAAATAACACCGACCTTTCCAAATCTCATCACTATCACAAAAAACAAAATAACCCGATTTTTTTTTATTCTTAAATTTATATATATGTTTAAAAAAAATAGGGAGAGAGAGAGAGAGAGAGTTGTTGAAGTTAGGTGGCCACCTAGCCAATGATGTGGCTGTGGTTTGCTCTCTACTGCTTTGACTTTTCAGAAACTCTACATTCTAGTTCTTGAGTCATCCTGTGCAAGTTTACATTGTATACATTCTAGCAAATAGGGTGGGTTTTTATTTTTTGTACATGTCGGTTCGATTGACAGAACCGATAAGTTCAAAATGGATTGATTTCGGTTTCTAATCCCATTCCAATCATTATAAACGAATCAAACCGAAAGTTATTTATTATTTTCAACATTTACTAACATTTATTAACACTTGTATATATATTTATGTTAAATTGTGCTATATTTGTGTTAAATGAAGCTCATAAACTTTGGGCTTTTTAATCATGCTCTATTTTTTTCTCTTTTTTTCCGGTGCTCATGCTCTATTTTTTTCAAAAAACTAAGGAAATATCAAAATTTAGGCCTCAAATTCGTTTGCAATTTGGCCATTGATTGAATGTTATTTCATAAAATATTTGGCCCACTCAAAACTAAATAATCTACCGAACCAGACTAATTAATAACATTGGTTAATCGAACCAGTTACTTGGAGTGCTATGTTGTTTGATTTCGGTTATATGAATTTCAATACTGATCATGTAAGTTTGAATATAAATTTATGGCTCACGGTTCGATTAATCAAACTATATCCACTTCTCTGGACCACCTACTCATTCCATTCGTTAAGAATTGAATGCAAGATATATACATCCACTTAAAAGAAGAGGCATCATAGCGTTATAAACATTAGTGACCAATATCCTTTGAAGAGATATTAGAAGACAAATAAAACTTATTTTTTTAACTAATCTGATTATGAAGCCAAAAAGTAAACAAAAAAGAAGACATGACACCAATATGTTAGATAACTCAGTCGCCTGGTATATTATTAGGTTTTTTTTTTGGTCAAAGAATATTTCATTTCACAAAAAAACTAACTACAAGAGAAGACAAACTGATAATAGAAAAATAAACCAACTATAATTAACTATAGCTATACAAAAAAATATCTTACTCAGTATATTATTAGGTTTAAGTTAGAAAACTTGGTACAATTTAAGAAGATATCTTACTTGATATTTCTAATATTGCATGATACATAACCTAATATGAGGCTAATTTCTTGATTCATAGTTCTTAATAGTCACTTTATGCCTTGAGTTACTTTATAAATAAGGGCCAAACAATCCGAATCCAGCTCCACCTTGTACCACACTTTGTGCCTACTCTATGTGCTACCGAATTTGAATGTCTTCAGATTTTCAAATTCATAATTGCTAATTCTCAATTTTTAAATCAAATCACACAAAATTATAAGATAGAAAATAAATGAAAATAGTAATTAGGGGATTGATTCATTCTTATATGGTTAACCTTAAAGGCTTAAATTAAGTGGCATCCTTGATCCGAATACGCAAAACAAAGAAGAAGAAGAATACAGTGAATAACGAATAGGTTCACATATATACGAATTAAAACTCACTCCTTTTGTTTCAATTCCCAAACAATCAAAACTCACTTTTTTTTACTGATTCATTTTTTTGACACTTTTATGCAAGTATAAAAAGGAGATTCGAACTTTAACTTTTAGTGCATGAATAAATACTTTTAACTTAACCGTGGATGACTATGAATTTTCGTTTTTTTAAACAATGGCCCAATTTCAACGTTGATCAAGTGATCAACACCCAATTTCAATGTTATGCATAATCATGCTTATTGTAACGGTCTAATTCTGGCAGTTGTGGCAGTTAAATAAAGATGTTTCGTCCTACTCGAAATTGGAAAAAAATATTTATTTATTAGATGGGCTTAAATTATGTTTATATCTAAAAGTCTGTAGTGGGCAAGGTTCTAACTGTTGGGCTAAGATCGGCCCATTAATATTGACAGTAAAAGGCCCAAGCACAGTTAAAACAAGCCATCCAATATCTCCTCCATCCCCCAAAACCCTAACGCTCGCGCCATCCTTGTGCTCTTTCATCTCGCACACTCTCTCAGCCCTAGCTCTCCAGATCCATCAATCTCAGAGAGAATGGCGGTGAGCGAGCACACGGTGTTGCAGTTCTCTCCGTCGAGCTTGTCGGCGAAGGTTCATCCTCTGGTCATATACAACATCTGCGATTGCTATGTGAGACGTCCTGACCAAGCCGAGCGCGTCATCGGCACGCTCCTCGGATCGGTTCTTCCCGATGGCACAGTCGATATCAGAAACTCTTACGCTGTTCCTCATAGCGAGACCTCCGACCAGGTCCTCTTCTCTCCCTTGCGTATTTGTTTAAGTTTTTTTTAGTATTGTTACGCCTTTTTTTTTTTTTTTTTTTTTCTTTCTTCTCTTGTTTTGTGTTTGGTTTCTGAGAAAATTGCTGTTACTTCTCCTAAACATCAGCATAGTGAGATCCTCTGAACTACCTTGCAGGTTGCATTAGATATTGATTACCATCACAATATGTTGATATCCCAGCAAAAGGTGAATCCGAAGGAAGTCATTGTTGGATGGTAAATTTCTCTTCTTGTAGATACCTTATTGTCCTGCAACTTTTCAGGCATTTTATATTGGGAATTATGGGGAATTCTGATTTCACATACTTTTCTCAAATTGTGCAATTTGTGTTGTAAAATTGTATTTGGTGCATTGTGGTGAGAGTATAAAATCAATGCCCCCATGGTAGTTTCATGAATTTTAAACTTCATTTTTGTATATTTTAGGCTTAATTATGTTAATAGAAACATATGTGGCAGGGGTTTGTAATATTCACCAGTTGATTAAATGTTTATTGTTGTGCCTTCGTGAATGCTTGTAGGTATTCAACTGGTCTTGGAGTTACCGGCGGTAGTGCTTTGATCCATGAGTTCTATTCTAGAGAAGCTTCCAACCCAGTTCATTTGACTGTTGATACGGGATTCAGAAATGGAGAGGGTACCATAAAAGCTTATGTTTCGGTGAATTTGTCTCTTGGAGATCGACAACTGGCAGCGCAGTTTCAAGAAATTCCTCTTGATCTTCGTATGGTTGAAGCTGAGCGAGTTGGATGTATGTGTTCACACTAACCTACTCATCTTACGTTATTTTTAGTATCATTGTTAATCCATGTTGTCTCTTCACACATACAGAAGTCAGAACACATTCCCTTCAGCATCCTTATATAATTTTTCTGACTGATGGAAGAAAAAGTAACTTATCAACAAAATTTTGGGGAAACTCATACGAACTAGTTACTTTGGGCATTAGTACAAATAAGTGATTCCAGATTTTATCATTAGCTTTCTATTTTACACTTGTGGGTTCTACTTGGCAAAAGTAACAGTTGATTTCTGGTTATCTAACTTGTCCAAAGGTCTGTACGCGAAGCAAATTCGATTTATGTTGAAGTTATTATTTCAATACATATGATATGTGCATTCTGTCAGTCTAGTATTTCCTTTTGTTGATGATAGCCACCAGCCTTCAAACCCCTAACCATGTATACATCTGTCTATTATTGCATTTTGAACAATTATTATACATAAACGCACATATGTATATGCATTTATACTCACACACATATCTCTTATGGTCCATAGATGAGGTCATATTTCTCATTCGTTAGGTCATATATGGATAGCTGAGATGTATTGAGATATGAGATGCATATGACCCACTGTGCATCTAAGCTATTCATATTTGATCTAACAGGTTATATACAGTACCTTATTTAAGGATCATGATGAAAGAGAAGTTTTGGTTAAAGGTGGGTGCTACTGCTTTCATTTAGGTTTGTTATATTCCCATGTTGCTGTATATGTGCCTTTCTCATCAATCAGTAACAGGTTTTAGTGTGCCATGTGTCTATGCTTCTATTCAGTATATTGGTTGAACTCAGCTTTCTTGTAATTCCTGCATTTGATTGTTTGGACTTTTAAGCTTGATGCTGATCTGATTTGAATTGTATGTTTTGCATATGACAGTTGATATTCTAAAAACAACAATGGTTGAAAAACTACCAACTGATTTGGAAGGAATGGAAGCCTCAATGGAGCGACTACTGGCTTTAATCGACGATGTTTACAAATATGTTGACAATGTTGTGGTCAGTAAGGAGGCTTAACCTTCTTCAATCAGTCTTGCTTGATTTTTTCATGAATTTAATAATGCATCTTGTTTGCAGGAGGGACATGTTGTACCAGATAACAGCATAGGGAGATTTATATCAGATACTATAGCATCTCTTCCCAAATTGTCTCCGACAGCTTTTGATAAGATTGTGAATGACAGCCTGCAGGTATTATATATGGTCTGGTTTATTTTGTTGTGTCAAGAAAGACACACTTTTAGTATATTTATTTACTCTCGTTGTCCATTATCAGCGTGGTTTGTAACCACATATTCCTCTAGTTATTGATAGGATAATTGTGCAAATAGTTCTTCAATATGTTTTCAATGGATGTTCTGATAGTTGAGCCTTTTATAACCAGGAGTTAGTCCGGTTGCTAATTTTGCCATCTGGGTGGTTATCAGTCATTAAACTTGTCCTTTTCTTTTGTTCCTTGCAGGACAATTTGCTCTTGCTATATTTGTCAAGCATCACCAGGACGCAGCTCACCCTAGCCGAAAAGTTGAACACAGCTGCTCAAGTTCTGTAATTCCTATTCGCTCATGGAATCTAGGTGCCAAGACAATTCTACTTTACAAAAGCCATTTATCTAGTGATATATGGCCAACTGTGAGAAATGTGGCCTTTGTTTCCAGAGAAGATTGTAATATTTTTGTTTCATTTTAAATATAGGTAGGATTTCAATCTTATCAAGATTGCATTGTCTGGTTTTATCTGTTGGCTAGAAACATGATCATTTTTGGAGCTAATTTTATGGTTCATATCTTGTTTCTGTATTGGCGTGAGAATTGTGGTTTTTACTACATCCAAAATAGGAAGTAGCGCCTACTGCTGCGAAACGTTTCTGAATCTGTCATCCAAATTTTGGTTAACAGTGGTTATAAGTTACAACATATCGCTGATTTAGCAATTCCTTTTGGGTTGGTTTTGTGTACGATAGAATCAAGTTCTGCTTTCTCTATGTATGTTTAATTTATTATGCATTCCAAAGTGATCATGGAAGCTGCAAGCTTTCAAGCCCAACTTTTCTGAATTTTGAACTTTCTAATGACGATAAAATCGAAAAGCTTGGGATAAAGTATATGTAATTGAAAACTAAAAACCAAAATCTAAATACAATTTTAATTAGTTTTTCAATTTTTTGTTTTACGTATCCTCTCTGATTTCTTCATCGCTTCTCTTGAGCCTCGTCTACCTCCCTCTCATCATTTCTCATATACAGAACTTTTTTCTCTCTCTCTTTTTTTTTTTTTCTCCATCTTTCCTTTCTATATTTGTAATTAAAATGCTGAAAATGAAAGACAACAATGATAAACAGGCTGTTTTTAAACTGTGTATTATATAACATATTAACAGTACTTTGTCCTAGATATATGATAATCTTTATATTTGTGAGAAGCGGCTGATGTTGAAAGTTAAAAAAAGTGAAGAAAATCTGAGAATGCATATTCCAATCATACTACCTACACAGGCTACACTCGATATTAGTTGGCATTCTCGGATAAGGGTTACATTTCCTTACTAGAATAAGGGTAATGTTCTCTTACTAAAATGTCTAAAGTGTTACACTACCAATATCTATGAATATTAGTTCACATGCTTTCATATATTTAGATGGATGGTCTAACAAAATAACATCCCGACACTATATATATTTACCGTTGAATTCAACGTTCAAAAATTGTGGGCTGCATTATAACATAGTGCAGCAGAACAGGAGACTATCCCAGTAGGCAGCAGCCAGTATGATTGGACATCCAGAAGTGAATGTCTTTCCCGAAAATCATACGCTCTTAATTATAAAAATATAAAATGTGAATGAATTGAATATTGGTTGATTGGTGAGTTTTTGGCCTTTTTGTGTGGATGATGGCAGTGAAGGTTCCACTGAGTCCCACTCTGGTTGAGTGACTGCTAGTGCTTCCTTAATTATAAGCAGCAATGCAGACAAGAAAGTAGAAAAGAAGGGAGATTATTAGGGGGTGGCCTGGATTTCACGCGTGCCCTAATTCAATTCTACCCTCCTACTCTTCTCGAATCTCTCCACAAAGTCCATAACATCTCTAACATCTTTCTCCTTTTTCGATCTCTGTCGGTACCCAACTCCATCTCTCTCAAACTCTTCTTAATTTGCATATATATATATATATATGTATTATTTATATTCACACTACTCTCACTCACTCACTCTCTTTCTAGAGATGATCAAGATCGATCAAAAAGTTTGTGTAGGGGTGGTGTAGGCTTGTAGATAAATAGATGGACAACAACAAAAGACACGCAAGCACAACACCAACTTCTTCAACTTATTCTCTTTATTACTATTAATACTAGTGTATGTTTCATTTCATGTTTCGTTTTCGTTTGACTACTTTGATGGCTTACTGGCTTCAGTCAAATGTACCTTCTTAGTATAATGCGTTCATCGAGAAGCATGCGTACGCTTCATTTTAATTAGATTAATTATACGAGTTAATCTTAAACATTACATGAAATCCCTTGTTATGTCATATTAATCTTAAGTAGCTTGCGGAGCCGGATGTTGCACTATGAGATCTATGGCCATGGTCGAATTCTGTGCATTTCTCTGTTGGGTACATCTCTTTAAGATGTATACTTGTTTAGAATTTCAAGGATTTTAACTTTCGGATTTTGAACGTATTTTTTAACATTTTTTAAAATTTTGTTCAAATTTATACATGCAATATACAATTAAGTTATAAAGTTTGAAATATATACGATAGAAGCTTAATTGTGTTTTGAATGAATATGCTAAATCATATGTAACTCATCAAAATGGTTTTGTGTTTCATTTTGTTCATAGGATAGTGATCCATATTTTCATCTTTCTTGTCGCTCCAAGTTGCTTCCCAATAGAGACATGCCCAAGATGATGGTGATGATAGATGGGTTGGCAGGCACTACTTACACGGCCAGCAAATCCTAGTGGGCTATATAGCTAGTTCCGTAAATAATTCCTCCACAAACAGATGTCCTTCTCTCCAAATTTAGTATCCTGAATCCTGATGATCATGATATCATAGTCACCTGCATAATATATATGTTCACTCAGCTAATTATAATTAATTAATTAGTTTAGTACAAATGTACAATATACAAAACTCCTAAGAGTTAGACCACATTCACAGACAGCAGTCAGCAAACCATTGTGCCAATTGCAAACAGACAAATATTTTATTATCGTGAACACAACATTCTCGGGAATTGTAGAAAGTGCCCAACACAACTTGCCACTGCTCTTCGATCTAGTCTTCTTGACTAGCAATTATATATCAAATCAATATATTATTCTAAATCTTGAGAGCAAACCATGCATGCTCCTAGAGTACTTTTCTTGGGATTTCATTTCTCACTTTTTTTTAGAAAACCATTGAAATGTCATTTCTCACATTAAATGTATGAAAACCATTGTCTTCTTCTGAAGGTATGCCTAGATTTAAAAAATCATTTCCTTCTTCTTGTAGAAAATTAATTTGGCTTCCAAATTATACATTAATTTAGAAAAAAAAATTACAAATCTTAAAAAGTCGTAACATTTAAATTCATAGTACTTTTTAAATGTACGAGCATAAATATAAATTTATAGAACCAAATTCTAATAATAATACCAACCCATTATTGTAGAATAACTGAATGTCATATATATATATATATATATTATAATTATGCACGAAACCATTGTCCAAAACTTCTCATGATCAACAAATTCCTTGTGTAAGGACAAGCCCCAAAGTACAAAATTTTCATCCAAAATTTTGATCACTCCCAGAATTTGTCACCTACAATCAAATGATAAGTGTGCTTCCAAATTTTCTACATAATTTGAACCCAAAAATGAAGCAAAACCAAGTGACTAGAAAAAGGGGCATGTAGTGGCTTAGGACAAGAGGCACATGACATAAGAAAATCCAATCTGTCTCCCCTTTTTGGCTGGTCATGAGTTGTCCCTCCCAACTCTCAACTTGGTGGCTTTATTGTCGCTTTCTTTATGTTCCCACACACCCTTAAAAGGAGGTTTAACCCCACACTATTTGACTGGGCTTTGTACTTAGGGTCAACCTAACTCAGTATCTTTGTCAGTCTGCTGCGATCACAACCATCCAATCTGGATCAGACAATGTGTAATTTTGACTTTCACTTGCATCGATCTTTTTTTTTTTTTTTTTTTCCAATTACCCAATTAAGATTATAATCTAAGAAATTGCACTCTCCTATATGAATCTTTAGCAGACACCCACCAAATTAAAAATGATAATGCTTGGATTACTCACATGTCCTGGTGGTGTTGGACTTATTACTAGATTAGTCTACCAATTAAAGCATAAGAATTATAAACTAACCATATAAAGAACCATGTTTAATAGCAGCATATGCTTATTTTACTCAAAAGCACACAAAACATAAACAATCTAATCTAATCGATATATATATATATATATATGCATATAAATGAACTCAAGGACCTAAAATATGTTCTTGGAGAGTTTGAAATATGATTTTTATTTCATTTTTAGTGAAACTTACATCTTGTCTGCTCGCCGACCAATGTTGAACATTGGCAGCTTTCGCGCATGGACCTCTATTTCTATCTCAAATTCCCTAAAAACAACGCACCCTAATATAAAAAACAAAGGGGCTGATTAATAAAACCAAAACCTAGCCACTCCATAAATAACCCCAAAAAAAAAAAATTTGAATAAATATAATTGAAGTACTCACTTTATGGTATTATATATGCACACGGGTTCACACTGTTTTTGAGTTCAGAAGCTCAGAAAAAGAAAGTTCAGAAGCTGCAGGGAGAGTTGTTTCTAGGTTTTTTAATTTCATATTTGAAGGTGAAATATGGACGAGGGTATGTCAGGGTTTTGCATTAAATCTGGAAATTTTCGTGGTAATGGTGGTGGTAATGGCAATACAGGAACCAAGTGCGGGCGTTGGAATCCAACTGCTGAACAGGTCAAAGTTCTGACTGACCTGTTCAGGTCGGGACTCCGAACGCCCAGCACTGATCAGATTCAGAAAATCTCTACTCAACTGAGCTTTTACGGGAAGATCGAGAGCAAGAACGTCTTTTACTGGTTTCAAAATCACAAAGCCAGGGAAAGACAGAAGCGCCGCAAAGTCTCCATTGATGACACAGATTTCATTCGTAAAGAGGACAAGTTTTCCTCTCCAAAACGTAAGTGTTGATTGTTTTGTTTTGCTTATTTGTCTCTCTAGCTCCCTTTGTTATGTATTTTAGGGTTCCTCTGGTAAAGTTTATGTTTGGTTTTGCGTTGTTTGCAGAACTGGAAGTAGTAAATCAAGTTTCGGAGCCTGCAAGAGTGATCGAGACTCTTCAGCTTTTCCCATTAAACTCGCTAAACGAATATTCAGAGACAGAGAAGCTGAGATTTCATGCAAATGAATATTTCAAAGAGTCAGCAGCTTTTGCTACTTACACAGTTGGGACAGAAATGGATCATCCACCTTTGGATCTGCGCTTAAGCTTCCTTTAAACATGCTTACTTTAGTAGCCATATATGGTTGTCATTCGTAGAATTTAGGTTTAGATTAATTAGTTGGCGTGAATGGTGAACAGAAAAGGAGGGGAGGGGGTGAGATAAGAGTTGAAAGTTAAGTACGTTGTAGCTGAAAATTAAATCTACGTAGTGAAGTTAATTAAGTTTGTTTAAATTAATTAAAATATTGGAAATATTAACTTGTTGGACATTCTTCTCTGCATGCTCAGAAAACTTTGTTGTTATTAATTTCTCTGTGATTTATACTCTGTTGGGTTCTTGGTTTCTATGAGTGCTTGGAAATTGGAATTCGCTTCCTCACATGAGAAATGTCTCCTTGGGGTGCATATAATTAAAGTTTAGTGTAGAAATCTACTTACAATTGGGCTGGTCATGCAGTCATACCAATACCTTGGGTCTGCTTCCAGCTTTGAATTTCATGTGCAGTGCTAATCTACTTCCCACTTCCCCACTGCCTTCATTCATCTTCCCTAAACAAAACATTTCGGATTTCATTCACAAAATATTTTTTCTCCATCGTTTAAGTAAATTTAAAAATTCTAAGGTGGAACTCTTGTTCTCAAATTTACAATCACGTGCCACTCACATCAAGAATTTTTACATGCATATCAGAGAGAAAGTAGTGTAATGAAATGAGTTATCTCATATCTGAAATTTAAAGTCTTAAGGTTTTGGGCATTTTCACTTATTGCCAACTGATTTTAAGTGTGATATGTTCAATTTCTTTATGATAGTATCAAAGCAAGCCACCTCACCCTAATTATGAGTTATCCACGTGTTTAGTTGAATGTGTTGAGAGTAAGGGTGGAAATGGGTTGGGTCGATATATTGCATGTCAGCCAAACAACCGACCCAACCCAACAAGGCTGATAAGGCAATTTTGACAACCAACAACTGACCCACCAATTGTGGGTCGGTTGCGAATCGATTGTCGATAAAACAGATATAGGTGGGTCATTTGAAATTATTAGACTAACATTTGATCAATTTCAAAATCAATATATATATTAACCAACTTTGATGGGTTGGTTGGTATTATCGGCCCAATTTAATAGATCGGTTATTGATACAATTATCGACTAGCCGATAATGAGTTGGTTCGCCGGTAATGGCTGATAAAACCACTCATTCCCACCCATAGTTGAGAGTATCCCTCAGACCAAAAAATACAAAAAAAGAGTATCTCATATTAGTTAACTGGCTGCCTCTGCACTTCTACCTCCTTCATCATTGAGTGGTCATTAATTTAGGGGCCCCCATTGTCTCACTGGCCGACATTGACCCTTCTTATTTTGAGGTTACATCCAGTATTCAAAGTTGGCTCTATGTCAGAAAGTTCTAAAAGAACCCCTCTTTTCGCTTTCCAAACCCACGCTTGTATTTAGTGTAGTCAGCATGTTGGGTCTGGAAAGCAAAAGAGGGTCTTTTAGAATTACCCTTCTATGTCGACCCAAGGGGACAAGCTCACCTCATGTTAGTTAGGCCCAAGCTCTAGTTGCACATGTATTGACTTATAAAGCCCATTACAATTGAGGCCCAATGTTCATAACTTGGGCTTTGATGCCTAACTCACTCTCCAAATCATAAACAAACTTCCTATATAAAAATGTCAGGCTCGGTGAGAGCTGTGGAAGAGCAGCTGAGCAAGCAAAGAGCTTTATAACACCGCAAGAGGGGTTTCCTGGAGAAGAAGCAAGTCAAGCAACTGCAAATTAAACGCAAAAAAAATCAAAAATTAAGGAAGAAAAAGAATTGAATTAGGAATGGATGTGATAAAAACGCAGCAAATCTCAGCGAGACCGATCGAGAAGGTGATAGTTCACCCTCTGGTTTTGCTCAGCATCGTCGACAACTACAACAGGGTTGCCAAGGACACTCGCAAGCGCGTCGTTGGGGTTCTTCTCGGTTCTTCTTACAAGGGCACCGTCGACGTCAGCAACAGCTATGCCGGTTCGTAATTTCTCGCTCTTGGCCTATCTGATTCTCTTTTCGGTTCCTCGGCTCTGTTTGGATCTCATTCCTCTTTTTTTTTTTTTTTTTAAATAAATTTTTGGTTCTCAGATTAATTTTCCTAATTTTGACCTAACTAGGGCTGTGTTGATTTTGAATTTTGTTCCAACTGTGGTGCTGCTATGAGCTTGAACTTGGAAAGCTGTTTTTTTTTTATCTCTTTATTAATTTGAGCTATAGAATTTGTACGCATGTAATTTAGGTTAAATTTCCAAATTGAGTTTCTAGACATGCAATTTGTTGAGGCATTTCTAGTTTTAAAGGTTGTTGTAGTGTAAACATGCAAATTTTGGGATTTTATTGCTTTCCAAATCCATAGACATGTGTAGTTTGAAAATGTATTAGCGTATGTAGAACATGCTGCACTTTCTATGTTAATGGCCTGTTGCATTGTAGTTCCTTAGTTGTTAGTGTTTCTACCACTTGCATTGCTGTACTATTATAAGTTTATCAGTTTTCCAAAAGAATGTTATCAAAGCATTTTACTTTTGCTTTGGCGTGTTCATCTTCTTGATTTTAAAACCTTTTATGTTTCCGGATCAAATGCGTTACTTTTTACTCATGTAATATTTGAATCTCTATTCACAGTTCCCTTTGAAGAAGATGACAAGGACCCAAGTATCTGGTTTCTTGATCACAACTACCATGAATCCATGTATTCCATGTCGAAGAGAATAAATGGTATTGTTTGAGATATTTGTCTCTATTTCCAGATATGTGCATTCTTTGCTATGATGAGAAATTGACATATAACTTTTTTCAGCAAAGGAGCATGTTGTGGGATGGTACAGCACTGGTCCAAAATTGCGAGAAAATGACTTAGACATTCACGGTTTGTTTAATGAGTAAGATCACCAACCTTATGCTAAGCACTGCTACTTGGACTTGAGGTTCCACTAGAATATAGTGAATGTTTCTAACACCCAAATTAGGTCGAGGGACAACATTGAAATAAATTGAGAAGTATAAGGTTGACATTGTTCAAATTGAAATTAGAGAAACCAAATTTAATTTTCAACAACTAGAAAGAGCAAAAGTGTACTTCTCTCATTTGGGAAGCACCATTGTGCATCAATTTTTTTACAAAATATTGATGGTTGGTTATAAGGAAGCACTATAGCTTTAA
The DNA here is from genome assembly GCF_963921425.1 of Dryas octopetala. Taxonomy (NCBI): domain Eukaryota; kingdom Viridiplantae; phylum Streptophyta; class Magnoliopsida; order Rosales; family Rosaceae; genus Dryas; species Dryas octopetala. The sequence continues at coordinate 4,636,536 of NC_141368.1, forward strand.
GTGATTCTTGTGAAATGGTGGAAATAGACTTGTTGTTTTTTTTGTCTCCTTTCTCTGTGCTTTAACTTCTCGTTCATATTTTTCTTCCTTTCCCCATTATGATCATGTCTTCCTTTTGATTTTGCAGCTATGTTCCAAATCCTGTCTTGGTCATTATTGATGTCCAACCTAAGGAGCTGGGAATACCCACAAAAGCTTACTGTGCTGTTGAAGAGGTTAAAGAGGTAGTAGAATCACAATTGTTTTTTATATAGCTGCCTTTTTTATTGGTCTTGTATAATACTAAGCTATTAGAAATGGAAGCTTTATGGTTAGAGCTACTTTTGACTTAAAATTTGGTTTCAATGCTACAACTTTCATCTAACATTTTGGTATGACTACAGAATGCAACCCAGAAAAGCCAGAAGGTGTTCGTTCATGTGCCTTCTGAAATTGCTGCCCATGAAGTTGAGGAAATTGGTATGCCCATGGGATGCAAGACCTGTGCTCCCCCTTTCTTTTAACATTGAATCTTCTACTTTTAGTTCTGGTTTTGATTTAACATATTACCCTTTAACAGGAGTGGAACACTTGCTTAGAGACGTAAAGGATACAACCATCAGCACTCTTGCTACAGAGGTTTGGTTTGCTTAGAGTTTCATTTAGCTTTTCAGTTTTTTATTCACACATGGACACTTGCATATGTGTCTGTGTCTGTGGTTGTGCTCTCGTGTGTGTTTGTACTGGAGTATGGAGTCTAAATTATTAGATTTTCTTGTACTCATAGGGGCAATACAAGAAACTTAGTTTTCATGTCTTGTACAGGTTACTGGGAAGCTCACAGCCTTGAAGGGATTGGATGCAAGACTCCGCGAGATTCGGAGTTATCTTGACCTTGTTATTGATGGCAAGCTCCCATTGAACCACGAGATATTGTACCACCTACAGGTTCAGTTTTCACTACCCATGTGCAGCATAAGCTAGAATCTTAATATCTCTCCATCATAATTTATTTATTTCTGTTTGCTTACTGGTGATATTTTCGCCATCATGCTTGTATATTTTCTTATCTTGCTATTCAAAATCCTTGTAGGATGTGTTTAATCTACTTCCAAATCTTAATGTTTCTGAGTTGATCAAGGCTTTTTCAGGTAAAACCTACCGTGTTTATTGTGCACGTGTAGATACTTTATCGTTTGAACTGCTTTGCAGTTAGATTTTCGGTTTCTGCCAAAGTGCCTACTATATTGTATTCATGTCCTTTTTGTCAACTGCAGTGAAAACAAATGATATGATGTTGGTTATCTATCTCTCTTCCCTCATCCGAAGTGTTATTGCTCTTCACAACTTGATCAACAACAAGGTAAGATGCATTTCCATGAATGTGTAATTATAATATTGTCATTCCTCTGTAACATCATGTATTCTGATGGAAAAATTTTGGAACATTTCAGATGCACAATAAGGAGCATGAAAAGGCCGAAGACTCGAAAGCAGTTGCTGTACCAGCAGCAGCCGGAAGCTAGAAGTATTTAAGTACCGCTTGGACTTTTGAGGGGTGTCACGGCTAAGAGAACTAATGCCTACTTTCAGTTAATTCCATCTTCAATGAATTTCAAGTCCTAATTTGGGGGATGCATAGAACATGCCTGATTTAGTAATTACCCCTAATGATTGCCATGTCCCGGATAGTGTGCTCAGTTTCTTTGGAATATTTGATGCCCGGGTTGTCAATTGATAATGGAAATACTCGTTTTGTATTTGAATACCCATGCTTTATCTATTTTATTAACCTTATGAGACATTTTCTTTACTTCATCGCAACTCATTTTTTATAAAAATGCCTCCGGAATTTATGCATTGTTTTAATTCTACCATTCTTGGTTGTGTGTTGCACAAAATGTCAAACTGATGATAGCACAAATTTATAAATGATTTGGGAGAACATTATGTATACCAAAATTCCCTTTATTAAATTAGGTAAATTTATTACGTAATACGCATATCCTAAAATAAATGGTTGTTTCTTAAATTGAATAAACACTTTGTATCATAAATTGTATCATCAATGGAGGTACACTACCTCAAAAATTGAAGAGGGACCCTCCTACATAAATTACAAGTTAAAACATGATACAAGTAGAAGGTTGGAGATGTAAGTATGACTCAATCTTGTTCATCATAATCAGGCTGAACTGATTGCTGGAACTCAGCATCCATCACAACCCCATCCATAACATGTACAACAATTCCTTTCCTCCTCAGATCCACCCTTTCCGATCGAACGCTGTTCACCTCCAGCATTCCATCTTCATCTCTCGAGATATACAACACAAACCCAGATATCGAATCGTACGATATCTCCTTATCAACCGGCACACTGCCTGAACTAAGACTCCGAGGAACCGCCGAGAACCCCAATACTCGAGAAACCACTGCATACGTATCGTTCAATTTCTCGCCCACCAAACTATCATTTGAGCGTAGTCTCAAATCGCGCTCAAAAGCTTTCTCTGAAGGAACGAACACGGTGAAGGCGAGATCTTCAGGCAACATTTCAATCATCATCTCCCCAAATTTTCCGATCAACTTGTTATCCTTCTCGGGAGCTTTACTGGTTTTTGCAGTGGGATACAATCCAAGCGACACCTCCGGAAGACGAAGCACTGACATTGTGAATATGAGAAGGCAGCAAACCAACACAACCCACCACACGAAAGCGATTGGATTCCTCAAAATCCAGGTTCTGCTCATCGTCTTGGGCAGTCTCCAAGCCGACGGCGTAGACGGTTCGACGGAGGAGCCTCTCGATGGTTGGGATCGTGCCACGTGGCTCTCGAGGAGGGGTTTGATCTAGGCTGAGATGGAGTTGTGGAGGTCCTACTCCAACAGCTTCACACCGTCGGTACGGTGAGTTGAGACTCGAGAGCTGGTGAGCTTGAGAGTTGAGTCCCGAGATTGGCAATGCAGGAGTTTATTGCTTCAACGTTGAAACGACGTCGCAGGCGTTCTGGATAACGTGGAAATACTAAAATGTGTGCGGCCCAGTAAAAAGGGATTAAAGACCATATTAAGCCCGCTTGCTTTTGTAGGCTATGAATAGGGCTTTAATCTAACTCACTGAATGTTTGTAAGGCGTAAAAGATGATTTCTTCTTTTGTTTTATTGGTACATATCCTTCCTTCTGCTGAGGTATACTTTAACTTATTTATGTTAAGGTATGACCTTGTTGGAACCCACACAAGTCATTTTGTGTCGATCCGAACCATTCGTAAGGATCATCTTCATTGATAGATCATCCTTGCAAAAAAATTAGCCAAATCAGAAATCATTTGCCTATCTAACTTTGATAAAATAAATGGACGGTTTCATTGAAAATATTTGGTTCGTCCATTTATTTGATCAAAGTTAGATAGGCAAATGATTTCCGATTTGGCTAATTTTTTGCAAGGATGATCTATCTACGGAGATGTAAAAATTGAACGGTTCGGATCGACACAAAACGACTCGTGTGGGCCCCAACAAGATATACCTCAACATAAATAAGTTGAGGTATACCTCAACAGAAGGAGCCTGCATATCCTAATATTAAAGATTGACGTTTTTTCAATGCTAAATATAGAAAGTTTGTTTAACAAATGATGTCACGACTAAATAAAACAAACAAAAATTATGTGGCAAAGTCTTTTTTTTTTGTTTAAATTTAAACACACTTTCAATCTAATTCAGTTACTGAAGGAGGTTATATCATTGTTGATTTTAGTCAATCTTTTAAATTTTTATTATTAATCGATTGAGCGCAATAGGATTACTCTCTTGTTGAAGAAGGTACGCTCTTTTGGCTATAAAATAATCTTACATGGTTTATGAATAGTATTCAATTTATATATTTTGTAATTGATCCTAACTCTTAATAAAATTCAATTTATTCTCTTAAAAAAAATAATTGATCACTAACACATTATTTGTTAAAACTTAAAACCATTGAAAGTTGTTATAAATGCTTTTCTGGCTAGTGATCAACTAAGCGTTTGTTCATAGTCTTGAATGACTAAAAGATTTCTGAATTATATGTAACAACTTTACTCTTAAAGAATAGCAATTTAGATTTCGGAACACAAAAGCAGCTAAGTTTATTTATTTATTAATTTCCTTCCATGAATTCCCCTTTTAATATTGTTGTGCAGTGAGCGTGTTCACTTTTTAACTATGCATGTTTTTTTGAATTAATAAAAAATGTATATACCTAGTCTTTGCCTACATTTTTTTTTCCTGAATTGGCCTATATGAAAATTGAAGCATTAACTTTAAATTTTCTTAATCTTTATATTTTAGTTCTGAAATTTAGAGAGATTAGGTTGACACGTAATTTTTTTAGAACAAAGCTAATATATTATAGACCCGAGAAATGATACAAATTTAATTAGAAAAGAAAATGTCACAAATACACAAAGCATCTTCCTCCATTGTCCTCCCAATTCGAGACCAAATCGACACCGTCAACCCACGGTCAACAGAAGACTGCACATCAAAATTGGGTGGGTTGTACCACACCCAATCATTTCCCCATGACGACTTCGTTCCCAGCCTTATTAACTCGACACGTATTGCATGAACTCCAAATCGGATTCAAGCCCCGCCATCGTCTCTGGCGCCAAAACCACCTCGAGATCAACGGTCCCGGCACCCTCCCTCCCCGGAAACGCCGATATCTTGCCGTCGAATTTATTCGCCCTCCCACTCCGAACCGCCAACGGCCTACCCCACCCGAAATCGTTGTCGTACATCGGGAATCTCGGCGAGCTCCCCATCGTGATTGATGCACCGTCGAAGTTCCCCAGCGGAAACACCCTTGGGTTGCTCTCCCAATCCTCTACGAACTTCCTCACCTTTCCGTTATCGTGCGCCATCACGTTTTTATTCAGCTGCTCCGCGCACCACCGCAGATCCTGCGACAGCACGTCGTCTGACGTGGCGTAAGTTGGGATGCTTTGGATTGCGTTCCCGAAGTAGTAAGGATCGAGCTTGGGCTCCAGCCTGTGACGGCAGTTCACTGCCATCCGAAACGTTGTCGTTTTAGAGGAAGGTAGTTTCCTGGCGCGTGTAACCGACCGCCAGAGGAGAGCGCAGAGTGACTGGAATGACGAAATCTCCGCTGTCGTTTTGTTGACGACGTCATCCGTTTCGGATGTGATTTGCGGGGGTTTTGAAACGGCACTCTTCAACCAGTTCTCAATGATTGCGGTGACTCTGCCGTTGTTTTGGTATGGATCGTTGCTCTGCTTCCCGAGAATCTCAACGGCGTTCGCAACGGCATCGTTTTCGGATTCGATCCATTTCTTCATGTTGTTCGAATTCGTTCGCGCTTTCAGCTTCTGAATCGCTTCTCTGCTGAAGCTGAAGATTCGCTCGCGCAACGGCTCGTTGACGTTGAAGGTGACCTTAGGGCCACCCTCCGGCACCTGGAGCACCGCCGGCGATATCAGAACCGAGCTCCGGGAAAAGTCCGGCAGCCTGGATAAGTTCCTCTTCGCACCTCTGCAGACCTCGGCGAAGGTGTTGAAGAAGTTCCAGAAGGAGGTTCCGTCCGTGACGGCGTGGTTGACGGCGCAACCGATGAAGACGCCGTCGTTTAGCTCCGTGACCTGGACGGCCAAAATCGGCTTGTAATGCCCGGTGTAGCTCACCGTCCGGTCGAAGGCGAACAAGTCCTTGACGCATTCCGGCACATACGACGGCGTCAGAACGTTACGCACGGTCAAATTGGCGGCGGTGGCGTGGACGAACTCGACGCCGGCGTCGTTGCAGGTGATGTAGACGTAACCGTCGGAGTCGGTGGTTAAGCGTCCGGCTAAGGGAGGGAAGCGAGAGAGGGTTTGGGAGAGACTGGTTTTGAGGAGGGAGATGAGAGAGTCGGTAGGGAGTGGTGGGAGAGTGAAGAGACCGCCCTTCTGGATGTAGTGGCAGGAGAGCATGGGGAGGTCGGAGACGGAGAGCTTGAGGTCTCCGAGACTGGACTTGTGGTCCGGGAACACAGTGCACTTGGAGACCACGTGAGTTAGAGACGACGATGGCGAATTAGAAAAAGGCATTTTGAAATTTGATCAAAATTAATTTCTTCTTCTTCTTCTTCGATTATCGCCAAGTCTCTAATGGTGTGTGACTGGACTCTGAATGTGAGATTGGGAGCGAGGAAAGTGTGAGAGTTGGAGTGGTATTTATAGGGTCGTTGGGGGGTTGGGTTCATGAACTTAATTGCTGACGTACGTCAGCTGTGATTACTGGGTGGTGGTGTTGGCTAATTAATTTTAATTTAGTGATTTGGTTGTCATGGAGTTTTTTTTTATTGTTTTTCTCTGTTTCCTGAGGATGCATGGTCATGCACTCATGCCATCTCTGTGTATCTGCAGATGATACATTGACTCTCCATATATTCTATAAATTAATTCATTTTATTAATACTCACTAGCCATGGTTCCTCATGGGAAACCCCGTGTTGCAATTCCCAGCTTAATTTCTGACTTGCAAATTAAAACCCTTGCAATATGTTATACAAATTTTTATTTTCATCAAAATTCACTTTGTCACTATATATATGTACCTATATACATGTGTACATTATTGTGCCATTTTTACTGACTTGAATTCTATGTGTTGACTGTTGACGAGCTAGCTGCCTAGCTAGAGCTAGTAATATAATCTCGATCAGTACTAGATATTTAATTAGAAAGGTGTTCAATAATTAATTTCTGGGGAATCGGCTAGCTAAATATTTCTGGAATTGCAGTGAAGTTTTTATGATCCGAAATAGATTTGGAGATTTATTAGTAAGAAATCTGTGAGATTTTCTACTTCAAATCTCATATATAGGAGATACTCCAGCAATATCCACTGGAGTCCGCCTTGAATTACACAATTCCCATACATAGGAGATACTCATGCCTCCCACATATCCAAATATATATACTATAACACCCCTTCCCATCCATATATACTGCAGATTTTGCAGTCTGATCATATATATCACCTTGCTCATGGCTTATGTCAAACATCCTGGCCCAAGAAAAAAAAAAACATATGTATGTACTCTTTTTTTTTTTTCATATAACCTTTAAACTTAATCTCATTGCATTCTCTCGAGCATTGGCCGGTATGAGTTTCGTTATTGTTGTCAATTAGTTTTGGTTGAATATATGTTCTAACTTCAATATATATCAAAACAAAACAATTTACGTATTAGACCTTATTATTTAAATCACATATAATTCATGTCACTTAATATGAAAAATGACCAAAACAATCTTAATTTTAACAAAAATTTAGACAAAATGAGTCAGAAATGGTACATTGTAACAAATTTTTGATTCATGTGACAAATTGACAAAATTTTTTTTTAAGTGGTGAAGTGAGATTGAGCCTAAAATTCAGGTGGGTAAAATGTAAAAAAGTCTGGTAATAATATAGTATGAATATGAACCACAATTTTTTTTATTTGGTTCATGGCAAGTTGTCAATTAACTATATATAGTGTGATGAATGTTAATATAAATGTGAATCATTTGTTTATTGTTATTTTCTTCTTTAGTAGGAGCCTAAGGCAATATTAATATTGAATGTTGCTTCAACACTACTCACCTGCCAGTTAGTGTTGTACTGTGAGAGTTAAACCTTGTGAAGATTCCACGATAATCAGTTTTGCTTAATCCATGCAAAATATAATTATCCATATATATAGATTATAGAATAGCGCCGACTATTCACTTTCTGTATGCTGGCTGTCATTCTCCGAATCCCTAGAAAGGTCGGCCCCAAGAATCTCAACTGTATGTTTAGCTAACCTTGAACTGTCCTCTGCAAATTAATTAAACTAATTAGCCTTGCTAATACTTGCCATATTATAATTCCATAGGTTATATTATTTGTTGTTATTTATTTCGTATGTGGGTTTTTTTTATAAAGCTTATGTTTGAGATTACCTGATGGAAATGGTCGGTTAATTAAGAATCTCCCAACTAAAACCGCCATTTCTGATTTGTCAGCGTGTGGCAGAATTTTAATTGATAATTACTATTTAATTAAGTGGAGAAAATTGCCAATGGTCACACACAATTCAAATAACAAATACTTAGAACATAGAAATATTCAAATAACAAATACTTAGAACATAGAAATATGGCACATTTGGTAAGTAGCCAATTAATAATGTATGTAGCATTAATAAATTGTTTGACTTAGAAGTTCCATTGCTCCTTTATCTTGAAAATTATTAAATAGAGTGTATATGACAGCCGTGGTGTCTAAATACTTGGACCCTTTTTCTTTTTAATTAATTATTTGGTGTTTAGTTGCAAGAACCGAAGCACTGAACAAGTTTTTGCAGCAGCGTACCTGGAAATCTGCCACGTGTATGACAGTTCAAGACCAACTGCCAAGTAGTACTGTTGCAGTGAACCTTGACATCTGCCACGTGTATGACAGTTCAAAATGAACCAGCTACTCCGTCTTCAATGGCAAATTGGCGCCGATACCACAATTATCGGGTGTCACGGTCCTTTGAATTTGGAATAATGCTATTCTTACCACATTTCTTATACCACATTCTTATACCATCTCACATGTCATTACTTTATTGGACAAAGTTTTTCTTTTTCTTTTTGGGTTTTTATTTTTATTTTTTAGTATCCAATGTAGGAATGCCATGTAAGTTGCCACATAAGGTGGTATGAAATTATGGTATAAAAATGTGGTATATCTAGCACTGCTGTTGAATTTGGGTGTTCTCCGTATATAGGGTAAAAAATATCCATTTCATTTTCTTTTTGGATATGAAAATATCCGTTCTTGAATAAAAATGTTATCAGTCAGATAGACTAATGATTGAATTTATAATCAGTTGACATGCTATACTATTTGTCAAGAAATTTTTTTTTACTTATTATATTTGTATTTTGTATTAAATTATTAATTAATATTATTTAATAAAGTCGTTAATTAATAGGATCCTTTAAATAAAATTTTTAGTGGTGAGTGAAGTGACAAAATTGTCAGAATTAGATTAGTTATGGATTGGATATCTCATCACCCCAGTATGCTCTAAAAAGTAAATATTGAATTTTAATGTTTGATCAAATATATATGAATGTTTGAGATGCATCTTATTCGATCACAATGCATTTCCAGCCACCTTCATTTTTTTTTTTTTGGACTTATAGTCTTATATAGTGCATTTCTAACATTTCCATCGAATTCTCACTTTTCGGGACTTATATTTTAAGTCTAATATATGCTGATTTAAATGATATTGTAATGTCATTAAAGTTATTGATCTAGTGAGTAAACTGATAGTCTAATTAATAGCATCTTAAACTATCTAATACAGTAAATATGAGGGACAATACTTATAAGAGTTGGATTTACTTTAATTATGTATTAGTTATACAATCATATTAAATCTAACATTATTTCTTACTTATTTTTAATAAGTTATCTTTTATATTAGCCAGATTCTAAAGCTAACATTACTTTTGTAGTGAGTTTTATTTTCTTGATCTGTCCACTACTACAAAATAGCAATCAGACAACGGATTTTCACCGTTGTCTGAGTTTATAATTTACCGTCGTCTAATCGAGTGTTGTCTATTCATACCCCCAATAGACAACGGATAAAATCCGTTGTCCTGGTGCACCTACACAACGGTTATAGATGTACCACCGTTGTATATACAACCTTTAAAATCAATGATTTGGAAGATACCGTTGTTGAGTGCCAATTTAAACATCGGTTTATATTTAAAAACCGATGCGTATATATATGTTAAACAACAGTTATGTTAAGTAAAGAATTGGTTTTACAACTATTTTAGGTAGAAACACGAGGTGAAATAGCCATTAAAACAACGGTTTATTGTTAAAAACCGTTGTCTAATCTATTGAATAATATGTGCATTGCCATGTCTATAGGTTTTTCAAACTACGGTGTTTTATATGAAACCGTTGTATTCATGCATTAAGAAAATTAAATATTAACCATATAACCGTTGTATATACTTATTTGGTACATCGATTTTTGGATTAGAAACTATTGTATGAAGGTACTTAGCACAATGGCTTCTTAAGATTTGTGTGGTATGCTTAAGAATTAGACAATGGTTTATTATATTGAACCATTGTAAGTCAAGGGCACAGACCACTCTTTTGATCGAAAAACTGTTGTATAATGTGCCTGTTTACATCTGTTTTTAGAAACTCCCAATTGTCTTTGACCACAATGCAATTATGAACAAACAATGCAGAATCTGATTGATGAGATAGGTTGTTTTGGTACAACCATTAATTGATTCCCTTCATAATTAACATTTCTAATAAATTATACATTTACAAAATACCAATTCACAATAATAAATGATTGGAATTTCTAAAGTACCAAATAATATAAGATATTTGAAGGTAGTAATTAATTGTATATATGTACCTTGCTCTCTTAACCCAATTTCATTCACAAAAACAGCCATATATGCCATAAACAAAAACCCTCCATATATACCTTTCCAAAAAACTAGGCATCAATCTAATTAATCAACCTAATTGCTGCCATATATATATATATCAAAATATTATCCAACAGCTAGCCTATCAATCATCCCAAGATAATCTAGCAAAGTAATCAATATATCATATATACCCCAAGCTAGTCTAGCTAAACATATGGCCTACGTAAAAAAGGTGTCATGCAAAAATCCAACCAGAAATGTCTACATAAACTGGCCCACGAAGTTTGCCCATTCAGCCCGGACTTCATCGATATCTTCTTGGGTATAAGTGTTGTCCTGCCTTCGTTCCCACTAAAACAAGGCAAAGATGGAGTACTAATTAAAAATAAAATTCAACCAAAAGTGCAAACAGTCCAGCAGAAAGAAAATAAAGATAACTGTCAACATCCAATGATTTCTACGCATTTAAAATTCTCTTTAAATACATTATATGGTTGGAAATGTGTATTTACATTGACAATCAAAGATATTTTAACATTGAATAACTTACCCGGAATTGTAAGGGACTAAAAAAGTCTTATCGTTTGAAGATAAATAGAGTACTAATTTAAAATAAAATCCAACCCAAAATGCAAACAGTCCATCAGAAAGAAAAAAATAAAGAATATGCCCCTAATTAGGTGTATTGTGATTTCAAGCTAGCATATATAAAAAATTAAGTGCACAACTACATTAATTAAGAATCAAGCTCACAAATACCTTAATTTTATCACAACAATTTTCAGTTAGAGCAAAGTCACAAGGAATATAAGGGCAAGTGAAAAACATAGGCATGCATGAGGAATATTGCTGTCAGGTTTCAGACTTTCAGGGCAAACTTAGAAATTACACCAAAAATGCATTCAATGTCGGATTAAGGTGATTTTGATCTTGAAATAACCATTAGGGTGTCTAGTTTCTGCTCACCAAAAATTAGATCAAAATACATCACCAAACAGTACAGTTTTTAAAAATAGTGCAACGGAGTCAGAGAACTGCTAGTTAGAAACTTGAAATGCTTTAAACAATATATTGGAAATCATCAATGTATGCATACTCATAAACAATATTTGGATTTAAGAAAAAGCATGACCATCGTAATGAAAAAGCATCACGATGAAATCACTTAATAGAAACTGTAAAATTGAAGTAAAAGAATAAATTGAATCCCATGAATTAAAAAAAAAAAATAAAAACAATATATGAAGCAATATGGTTCCTTTACCTTCTTTACAATCTTGTTCACACTTTCTTTTTGCTTGATTCCCACTACAATGGCCAATAACTTTGTTGATGACTTTGAGTTCTAAACAAAAGGAGTGCAGACTGCAGAGCATACATCAACATTCAAATAAAATAGCCAGTGAGCAGTAAAAAATTGCATTACTTACAACCCTATTCAGTGCATATCCACTGTAAATGCAGCTAAATGAGATTAAATTAAACCCAAGTATCAAATTCTCAGGCACCCTGAAAAGTATATTATCACTACAATCAACATATAAATATTGGCTCACCTTTTTATGGGCCCCATAATTGTTGCATTACCAAGTCAGAGGTCTTGGAAACAATACCTTTAGGCAGACCCTTAATTCCATCAGGCCTGCATTGATTCTGAACGTGCATGTATGACATCATTAATCACAAATTCACAAGTACAAATATCAGCCATTATATGCAATGAAATCATAGGAAGCCTACTGCCTACCTCTTTATAATTTATGACAACAAATTGGCTGCCAATGAAGAAATTAAGATACAGAAAGCAAAGCCATAGAAGCAAGCAAACTACAACGAATGAACCTCCTTCTTTTAGGGTACTTATGAGAAATCCAAGAGCAAAGAAGAAAACATATATATGAACCAAAAAAAATTAAAGGGTATGTATGTATATATCATTCTATCTCTGTTATGAAATTGGAGGTAGAAAGCCACAGAAACCCAAATGCAAAACCAAATTGTGGTAGATGATGAATTCAAAGAACATATAAATATCTCATAAAAGCAAGAGGGGACTTACAGAAGTGGAGGCCTTCATCATCGACAATAAAACTAGCTAGCTCCTTGGTATCAACAAATTGAGAACAATCCTCAAGATATCATAAAATGCAATAAAATTTCTGCATGCAAATTTGTCAATGATCTTACAAATAATAGGTAGTGAGGATGGATACTTGAGTATAAGAGGAAGTGAGGCAAACGCGAACATTGGGATGGTAACTAGGGGCACACCCTCCATTGCTCTACTCAAAGTTTAAGAAAACCTTTCTCCTTCAAGAGTAAATGTGATTCTATTAGAAAATCAAAACCCAAAGAGCAACAACAGTAGCTAACCCCAGCCAGTTAAGCAAAGAAAACTCCATTAACAGCCAAATAGAAAGAAGCACTTGTAGTGCTTGACTTATGCACAACTTTACTTGTAATTGGTACAAAGAAAGGAGATTGGTTTAGTACGTTACCCAAAAAGATGAGGAGGCTTGCTTAATCTACCTGAAACAGGACAAAATGGATCAAATAAAGAACTAACTGGGGCCAGCTAAACCAAAAATTCTTGTTTGTGAATTGCACCAGAGCTATCCCTTGGACTACAACATGTCTTTCTTGAATTTCAATTGCCATTTGAGCTATAATTGTTTGCAGCTTTGTTCCAACTGCTAAAATTATCTTCAACCAATACAATTGTTAGTCCTCGATCATTAATTATACATACAATATTATTATTAGATTTATTTTAAGATGCAACTTAATTAGGCATTTCATTTTAAAACTTCTTACAACTAGAGGAAGTATAGACAGCACAAACATAGCCTCCCATCCTGAAACAAAGGAAACCAATAACTAAATACTACAGTAAATATTTTTGTTATTTAGTTTTGAGAGATTAACATCAAATAGATTAATACAGAAAATCCTTCCAATGCTGCTTCTTTATATTTTCTTCTTTTACGTTTTTCACTTTGACAAAGTGGAACTTTAGACATAATATATGAAACTGAATGAATTAATGAATGAATAGACAAAGTTCAATTTTCTTCTTAATTTTACTTCATGATTACCCAAGTTGTTATGCTAGTCTTTACAATACAACAAGCCAGATTATATCCAAGTGTTTGCATTAAATGTATATGAAACGATAGGTATAGCTTAAAGCCCTCAATTTGATTAACTGATTTTTTTTTCATAAAACTATGAAAGAAATTGGAAGAGGAGGAGGAGTTAGTGACATCAGTCTTACAAAATAGAAGGTGACTGGTGTTTTAGTCCAGAATCTTGTGTGGTCTCTTACAAACGAAGTCTCGTGAGTAAGCCTGAACTTTGTAGGATCTGTTTAAAATAGAAAGAAAACTCCACTTTAGCACTCAATGCATTGTAGACAAGTATAAGTACAAGCGACAAATTAACAATATTACTACCAAAGTCTAGCTAGCTTCACTAGAAATTACATTACATGACTAATAATTGATTAATTAATTACAAAATTAAATTGAGTAGCTGTTTGTTGTGTTGTCCAATGATTTACCATTGAATTCACTATCATGTTTAGCCGATTGTTCCCACTCCTTCCACCCACGAATCTGCAAAAACAATTATATATAATATATATATTAAGGGTAGAAAATGAATATTAAGTCATATATATTATATAACATATATGCATCACCTCCATATCTGGAATCAATTTCAAAGACATATTTGAGAAGGTACTTAGAAGAAAATATAGATAGATAGATAGATAAAATTACCCAAATATATACTACAAACTGATGTAAGGTGAGGAGTGACCCACCTTCAATCTTCCAAGTGTCATGGTTATGGCGTGAAATACTGCAAAGAAGAATATGAAGATGTGCAGTTGATGTAATGCATTTGTAGATATAAGCGGCACTTGTCCCTGTATGTATCAAAATACATCCATCCATCATATTTCGATTAGACAATAAAGCAAATGGCAATCTACCTTATAAGTAATAAGTAACACAAGTTGAATTCAGATTGTAAAGTAAGCAATCGTACTAGCTCAGAATTCAGAATGTGGGTCAAGGAAAATTGAACTGCCAACTGACCCAAATAAGCCGAGATAAAAATTGGGTTTGTATAGTGAAGGAGAGTGTATGGGTTCATGGGTAATGGGTGTCACTAGATCGAAATCATCCAATGTGGTTTGTGAGCCAACTGGATGACAAGCACACATAGATGGTTGGTTCATAGACCTATTCATAAATCAACCATAAACAACCAAAGAAATGCCGAAATATCAGCAAGATCCAAGACTAAATTAGCTAAAACAAGAAAATCAAAGAACCCACAGAACTTACCCAGAATGATGTGCTACAGGATCGATCTTACGTGATGAGTGAGTGGAGTACGCAGCTGAGGAAGATGGCAAGAGAGAAGCTCATGGGACTGTGAAATCACAGCTAGGGCTTTGAGAAGGGGAGGAGATACACCTCAGAGGAAAGAAATGGAGAGACTGAGAACGAGAGACAAACCCATATAGAGGGCTAAGATCGAGAGATGGTGATGTCGTTGATGCGCGATGAAGATAGTGACGATCGAGGGACTGTGCACTATGAGGATGGTGAAGATGGAGAAGTCAAGACGGATGAATGTCTGAAGGGGTGAAGTCAGTGTGTCTGAAAGGGGTGTAGGGATGAGTGTGTCTGAAGGGCTTTGACCGTGTCTTTGATTAATGTTTCATTAATTAATTAGCGCGCCTCCGCTTTTTGCCAAATACAAAGACCCGCAAATTCTTTATTTTTGTATAATTTTTTCAACACAACGGTTTTATCTAAAACTATTGTATTTAACAATTTAGGAAAGATTCCAGGACCAAATAGTATTGGATATGATACATTTATATCACGGTTTCTTATAAACCATTGTGTTATAAATTAAGATAACGGGTAAAATAAAAACCGTTGTCTATTGACTGTTGTCTATTTATATAATTGTAGTAGTGGTCCTTGACAATAAAATTTCATGTTCACCAATCATTGAATCAAATTCCAATTGGTTTTGTATTCAAATAACTCTAATGAAATTTTGATCCAACGATTGATGACTCTATATATATATATATATATTTTTATGACCAATGACGATCAAGAGACAAAACTCCTGGTATAATATTGTGCCAACTTAATTAACTTTTTCTACAGTTGAGAAAAAAGGTCCACTCCAAATAAAAAACGCGCGTCTTGTGCATTGGGTACATGTGTCCATTTAAAGACATTTGTAGTTCCATTGTACTTGATGAATGAGACAAATGTCAAATGTGCGTATCCATCATATCTAAATTTTTTTGGCGTTTCCACTCGGTACATTCAGATTATGTTTATCAATTTTTGGTTCAGATCACAATTCAACAGAGCCATTACAGTCAGCAAAAGTCCAAAATAAATATGGTATAGTAGTACGTGGAGAAGTGGAAAACACAAATTTGCCCTGTCAGAATCATCAACTATATGAAATCCTTGATGGAAGTGATTAAAACGTTTTTGTGTACTTTTCCAGACCTCCCACCTTTTTATGTGTTTGGTTTTACAATGAGCTTCTACTACTTTATGATCTTGTAACACGCTAGATGATCAGTATCAAGTTTCACATTTTGTTTTTTCTTTAGCAAGTGTGTTTGATTTGACTTTGACCATTAATGTAAACTGAAAGAGCAAATAGTTGCTAGCTAGCTGGTCATGCCACCGAAAATGTACCCAGTAATAGTATTAATTATAATTCCATGAACCAATGGGCATTTTGTGAAAGAATATATATTCATGCATGGCACCTATATATGCTCCATCTCATACAGACGTGCCGTACTTTTTTGGGTTTACTTTATGTTTTTTAGATTGATGATCAGTTGTGAGCATATATGACAGAGGTCAAAATGAATGTTGACATTAATTATACAAAGTATACGTATAATGTATGTGTTATTTAATGATAATATAATAATATATAGGACTTTTATCATGTAGTGAGTAGTGAGAGCAGCGTTCATGTACCTGCTGGGTTTGAGACTTGGACAAGTGGATCGGAGTCTGCATGCATGGAATGGTTATTCATATTTACATCATACTCTCCCGTTGACGTTCTTTGAATTAAGGCATTAGGGCTTCGAGGCCGGCCAAGAAGCCTCATTCTGAAAGCTTCACCCCACCAAACTCATCATCATCCCTGCAAAATATATACTTTCTTAATTCCATTATTAGTATTTATTAAGTATTACTACTAGTACTATTATTGTTATTGTTTAGTAATTAATATTTCTAATTAATTAACGTCATTCTGTTCCCTGTAAATTTTTGAATAGATAAAACCATCTAGTTGGTCTTCTCTAGATCCATCAAGAGATAAGTCTACTCGTGATGCATGTAGCATATATACAAAATGTATACAAAGGTCGTTTTCTTTTTTAATTAACTTTTTTTGATAATATATAAAAAGATCGAGCAGTACGTGCATAAATTATTACAAGGAAGAGACCAGGAAAAGAAAAAAGGAAAAAAAAAAAAACTAATTTATAGCAAGTTAATTTGCATAACTTACATTGATGGTTAAGGAGATAAGACAAGCAGTAAGAAAAGTATAGAGCAGCACACCCATTATGACCTAAATTAAGGTACCTTTGCGAGAATTAAGACTTGAGAATAAGCTAGCTTTTACATAAGAATGAGATACACATCAAATGAGTGAGAAATCCAGCCATAAGCTCTCTTGGATCTGTAATTCTCATTCCACGAGCTTATAATAATACAACTATACAAGATTACCCTTCATCTCATGTGCTATATAAATTGAAAGTATTGGTTATATTCTGTAATTTGAAAATCTTGATTACCGTTCCTAACATCTTCAAATACTGTAATGAGAATCATTGGTTCTCATTCTCTTGAAATTGAAATAGGAATGGCATGCCCAAAACCCATACCACGAAACAACATAGACAAAAAAGTAAATTAGATTGATCGATCGAAGTCTTTAAGGGCAATTTTGATGCTTTCAACAAAGACATTAGAGAAAGATGGTAGTTTGATTAGGTAGTTTGGATGCTTAATGAAGATGGTGACCGAGGTTTGTAGGACAGCTCACTTATCCAACGTACTCCAATTAACACTTTACAGACAATAATATTTTTAATTAATTATTTGCATTTGGGATTCCAAGCATGAATTAATACGTACCCATGCTGATGAATCGAATGGTGCTCTGGACGTGGTCGTTTTGTGTCGCATTGTCATCCCCGCCGGCCATCAACTACCACAACTGCATCCCGACAATCAAACCTACCGCGCGTCAACTAGACTTTCACATATATATTTTCTTATTCTCCTTCCCTCAATATTCCTTAAATTATTCTCACCAACAAAAATATACCTTAAATTATGATTAAGAAAATTATTGAAACTTTGTCGGAAATTAAATACATTTCCATTGAGATTTGTTCTGCCTTCTACTAACTACAAAAAATAGAAA
Source organism: Dryas octopetala (assembly GCF_963921425.1). NCBI lineage: Eukaryota > Viridiplantae > Streptophyta > Magnoliopsida > Rosales > Rosaceae > Dryas > Dryas octopetala. The sequence continues at coordinate 4,654,520 of NC_141368.1, forward strand.
AAAATAATGAAACAATTTTGTTTTGAAACTGAGAGATGTTAAAAAATTCGGGAAAAGTTTTTTATGTCAATCCAAATTAAAAGATGTATCCGGCCTTGCTGCGTCATAGAAAAACTTTTGATCACTCGACAAGAACTCATAATCTTAATTAAGAAATTGAATTCAACCGGGTGGGACGCCATCTGTTTAGTAAAAGACAGCATAGTACCTAATAGTCGTACCATGTATACACTTAGTAAAACTCCACCAATAAAGACTTTTTATTCGGAGAGAAGATATAGGTTCTTTAAAGAATCTTAGAAAAGTTGGGTGATATATAATTGCAGTAAAAAACTTACCTATCACAGTTGTATACATTTTCTGTATCTATCTCTCTCATCATGTGATTTAGCACGTAATGAAAAAAATAGACACAATATTGTATATACCTGTTACACAAAAGTTTTTTTCATAATTGCAAACTAGCTTGAATATTGGGAATGACTGTAGCGAGGTTATGATTATATGCATGCATATATGCAGTAGTTGATCGATCATTTAACTTGTTGTTTTGACGAGGAAGGAATTGAAGAAGAGTGGGGCATTTTGACGGTAGCTAGGTCGATTGATGATGGCCTCATGGAAAGGCAAGTAGCCAAGTAGGGCAGCTGGGGGTACCACAACTAGATAGCTAAGCGATAAGGGACCACCAAGAATGTCGATCGATGATCATCACCAGCTACGTAAGTACCTCTCCAACTTGTACAAAATTTATACTTGATGATAATATGCATGATTATATATGGACCCATAAATCGCCCAAATGCATGCATCAATGCATGTTATATCATTATCATCAAACAACTGGTACCTGTGTCGTGGTCCTATATTAATTATTTTTTTTGGTAATCGAGGGTGTTTTGAGCCAACTTTCGCACATCAGACTAATTCCTTGTGTTGGTGGATCGGTCAAAGACAGACAATCTACACCGAACCTATGAGATTCACAAGGAATTTTACCTTCCTTACTACCTGGCTCCAAGAGTCGAACTGGAGAATTGAACTCGGGTGAGATACTATTAATTTGATACATAGAATAATATAGTAAGTTTTGCATTACAATTTGCTCCTTGTGGGGATACAGACACTCTTATATCCAATATGATTAATAATACATTGGCTCCTAATAATTGACTCAATTGTTTTGATCCTCAGAGGAATCAATTGCAGGAAAGAATGTAATGAGAGCCTTTTTCTTAAATTAATTGTTGTTAAAATGAGTACTATGCATTAATTAATTAATTTGTCTCTTCTAGCTAGCTAGCTTGTATTATAACTATAACCTGTTTGATTAATTTGTCCCTTTGGTCTCGAAGACTACTGTCTTTAATCTGGCTTTGTTGCACAATCAATCTAAGTCAAACAAAAACAAAAACCCCGGCCAACAATTGATAATGAATCTTACATATGCTTTGAAAGAGGACTAGAAGAAGTGGTGATCCCCTCCACTGGATAAGCCTACTTTAGTTAATTATTTGCAATAATGCCTCTAATCTATTGGGGTTTTTTTCCAACCCTAATGATGCTAACATCATTCATCCAATAATTTATAGCAAAACATTAAGATAAGTCCTTGACATTAAAGTTGATCGAAATCTAATTCCAATTGATCAGCTTTCTTTGTGAAATAAAATCTGTCTTTTGGGAGAAGTACATTGGACACCATAAGTCCTTGACATTAAAGTTGATCGAAATCTAATTCCAATTGATCAGCTTTCTTTGTGAAATAAAATCTGTCTTTTGGGAGAAGTACATTGGACACCATGATTGTGCTTCCACTTCCACATGTCAACAAAAAATTGGAAATGTATCTGTCGATTGTGGAGCACAAACACAAGGGCAGAGTTCAGATATTTGCAAATGGGTCCCAAATTATGTCGCATTAGTCAAAATAACTTCATCATAAGCACACCCATGTTTCATTTTGTAATTTTGTTTTCTCCAAAATGATAAACATGTGGAGGTTTGGGGATTTGGCTCTGATTTGGGTTTGTTACTTTGTTTGATTAAGTGCTTTCCTGTTTTGTCGTTTTCTGTGTAGTTGTGCCTTTTGAGAATTCTAAACAGGCAAAAGAAAAGAAAGTAGCGGCAAAGCCATGTAGATAATCAAAATTTTATGTTCGTAATGATGAATTTCTAATGCTTAATGTTAATTAGTTTTGTAATGTGCCAAGGAAATAATTGAGTATTTGATTGCTAATTTGCTATCATTACCATGACAACCGGCCACACACACCACACCATCCCTATTCCCTACAACAAATTTGAAGAAGATCATTGATAAATTCTTAGTTCTGCTATTGCATACACCACTAAGCTTATTGGGCCTTTCTATTTACTTTTTCTTCTTTAATCTTCTTCCTTGGCCTTTGGGCCTTAGAAGGTTGGGCTTCAGCCTGTTTTTTTCATTTCAATCTGGCAGCCCGTTTTATTAAGTGCATTTCTTAACAAAAAACAGTCAGTATCAGACCCATCTAGTACCATAACAACACTTTGAAAAAAGGGAACGGGGGAAACTCAATAGCAACCCAACTGGGTCCGAAACCAAACTGATTGAACTTGTTCACTAGGTAGCCCAAACTCAATTACAACCCAATTGTTAGGCCCAAAACTAAACCATATTCGTTTTTCCTCTGGGTAAAAAATTCAAGCTTAGATTTTCTATAGGGAATTCTCTTTTTTTTTTTGTTGAGTTCTATAGGGATTTCTACATGCACTCGACAATTTGATCAGCATACCCAGCATCTAAGAAATTTCTAGTTTTACCCCGAAATGTACAAACCAAAAACTTTAGAATTAAAGTGGCAGATTCTCTTGCTAGCCTTAGCTTTAGCATTAGCAATAAACTTTGTACGAGTATCTTTTCATGAAGCTACTCAAGGAATTTCTCATATGGCCCTTAGGCTTGTTCATCCTCCTCTATCTATAAGTCACACAGAGGCCACTTTAAACAGTGATAAAGGCCAGGCGGCTGGGATTCATTCTAGGTCCAGAGTCCAGAGTACATTCATATCCTAGTGCTAATATCCAAAAACTCAATCAAGTCCACAACAAACCATACCATTCTTTGTTTCTGAAGTCCGCATAAATGGGAACTTGGTGTGAATCTCATTCCTAAGCACTAACACACAAAATTGCAAATTCATGTGCCAACTTTACTCTTAAATGAAAGAACATGCATTTCATTTGTAACCGGAAATACGAGTCCAGGAGGATTTGGAATTTAATCCACAAAACCAGCCCTCTCATACACTTAACAACAATGAAGATAAAAACAGAAGCATAGGAAACCTTTGTTGCACTTGCACCACATAAATGTCAAATTCTGGGGTTAGAGAAGCAGAAAACTTCTATAAACTCAATATTCGGCTTGTGACCCAAATTCTAGTGATTCAATCCCCTTGAATCATCCACAAGTCCCAATAGCAAAGATTGCTTAGAGGTATTTAGCAGTGGTTCAAGTATTATTGGAATACAAATACCCAACCTTTCCCATTTGTGATGAGAGAAAAGATTCAAAAGCTATTTCCAGTCACCATGAATCCCTCACCCCACCTTCCCTATGTATGGATTCAAACACAAAACCAGTCTGCCATTACAAATTTCCTTTGCTCTCAATCATCTACTAAAAAGGAAATCTAAAACTAAGATGACAAGTTCCCATTCCAAGAGGGCAACTCACCAAGTTATACAAGCCTGTTCTGAAGGTTGTACCAGACCCTATATCCCAAAAAGGAGACATCAACCACTGCATGCATTCTAAGTGCTTTTCTAAATCAAAACTATGCTTCCTTCTACCAAGTTACCAACTACATCTCTCTTTAACAATCCAGCTAGCCATCTCTTCCTTCTACAGTGCAAAAGAATTGAACTGACTCTTAAAATCCTCCTAGGACAAAAAGCACCATCCCCCTTCTTAATCTACCAGTAAACCAACCAACCAACGAAACCCTGTGCCAACTATTTGGGATCAATCACAAAATGCATTCTTAATTTCCTAGATACATAAATATGCATTCATTCTATTAACAAAAAAGAAGAATAAACACATTACAAGCTTCACATAAATTTCAATACAAAACAAGTAATAACAAACTAGCATTTATTCTTTTAAAAAAACCCTTGTCTTTTCATTCAGCAACATAGTGATTAGTGACCAAACCATCCAAAAGCACCAAACTATATCAAATTCCACAAATAGATATATACATAAACACTGCGAAACTGCAAATTAACACTGCGCTTTGGTTAAACGCTTACCTAAACCCGATTCAATCAATAATCCGCACGATAATTGCTGTAATCGTCACGCTCAGCCAAGTCCTTCTCAACCCTCTCGGCCATCTTATCTTCTTCGTACCTCAATCCCTCGTCCAATGCAAGTCCACCTAAACCTCCGGCCACTGCGCCCACAGCCAATCCCGTGCCCAACCCCATTTTCCCACTCTTGGGCTTCTGATCATAGTGCGAGTAGTCCAGAGGCGCCGAAGGCCCACCGGGCCCGCCGTAACTTACTGGCCGATCGAAGAAAGGCCTCGGAGGCAGCGGAGGCGGCGCGCTGGAGTAGTAACCCGGATAGTAACTCGAATACGGATCCGAATACGAGCTGTAATGGTACGGCGGTGGTGGCGGTGGCGAAGCTGATGGACTCGGAGCCGAAGCTGGTAGAGAAGAGTTGTACGGCGACGGCGAGTACGCCCTGTAGTCGCGAGCGGGCGGTGGAGGCATAGGGGCACCAGAGTAAAAATAGCTCGTGGGCTGAGGGGCAATATGGTAATCTGGCGGCATAGGTCGTTCTCGGACTGCGAGCTTTATGCGGATCTTACCCTGGGGACGACCCGAGGGGCGGGTGAGCTCGAAAGCGCGGATTCGGGTGGAGTCGTTCGGGTCGGGCAGGTCCTTGAGTGGGACCCGGAGGGTACCGACCAAGGGTTTGGGAGTGTCGGAGGGTTTGGAGTGGAAGATTTCGAGGGTGAGGAAGGAGTCGTGGAGGGAGAGGGTGAGCGGGAGGTAGAACCGCTCGTTCCAGACCGGGCGGGTGGAGCCGGAGTCATCGGATTTGGTGGCGAGCCGGCGGTCCGGGTCGACCCAGAAGACCGCATAGGGCTTGAGGTCGCCGTTCTTCCAGTTGACGTTCTTAAGCTGCTTGGCGGAGACGATCGTCAGTTCGAGATCGAGGGGTTTTGGGGGTGGAAGGCGAGAGGAGGCCATTGGGGTTCTAACGTGCGCGGGTACGAGTGTGAAGGTGCGCAGGATAAGGAAAATGATGGAGCTGATTGTTGTTTTGGGAGAGAAGAAGGGAATGCGGTGCCAAGTACAAAGAGGAAAGCGTGGTGTAGTTGTTGGAAGTCAATGACGATATTGCCCTCACATGGCCATAAACGGGCTGCAATTGGGTTAGCTGGACCTGCTTAAATTACTTGTAAAGCCCATTCTCAAGTTTACGGGCCTCTTGATAATTATCCACAGCCCAATCTCATGTTGTTGTCTGACTATGTAAATGATTTTTATTATGCTTTCAAATCTTTAGTCCATCCAATGAGGAGATTCTTTGCCTGTTGAAAATTAAGCACACTTCATCAGCAAATAGCTTATGCAGTAAATGAGAGTTAACTTATTTAGTGATTTGTCTGTATACATATACACATTTGTATCTTATTGCCTCAAATCTAGCAGGTAGAGAAAGTCTTCAAACTTCAATACCAATGTTAATTGTTTATGCCAGGTTGCCTTACTAGCTAACTGACATTCTTAGATTGTTGCATGGAACAGATTAAGAGAAGTTTGTTTGCAAGCAACAGAAAAAACACAGTCTACAGAACTCTACTTGTGACAATAAGGACTCTAAAAGACTCTTTAAAAGAATCTAAAAGACTAAATCAGCAAAATCTACACAGATCCTAATTATAACCTCTGAACATAGAAAGAGGGATATTGGACTAGTTCATACACATCTAGCAAGTAATGGGACCATCTTTAATTTATTGAAGTTTCTTTTTTTTGGTTACAAGGGAAGGCCAAATGGAGAGGGGGGATTCGAACTCTGGCCTTGGCCGGGTGTAGAGGTAAATTAATGCTCTCAACCACTAGAGCTACAAGCCCCCACACAACTTATTGAAGTTTCTCTCTAACATAAGCTTTAAATATTGCAGCAACAATCTGTTCCTCAGTCTTGAAGTTAAGAAGTATACCTCAATTAACATCAAGCTTGCTTTAACTAATTGATGTTTGAACCATAATTATATATCATATCAGCTACATTATGCAGGAAATTGACTTTCAAGTAAGCAAGGTAAGGAAACATAACCTAGCTATGTTCGTATATTGTAAATTGTTATGAATACAATCAGCAGAGACTTAATTGTATACAGTCACACACACACACACACACATCATGTGCACTCTATTCTTTCTACTTTGCATTAGTGAATGTACAGTACTTGACATGTATGCCTGCACTGAATACAAGAAGAGAAACAGAAATTAAATTAAAATGTATCTCATCATCAAGAAGTCCAAAATGGCATTAGAAATAAGCAGTATCATGATCATCAAAAATCCTTGTCAGAAGTCAGAGCAATCCAAATGTACCAAAAACTAGTGCTGAGTGGAGAAAAAAGAAAAAGAAAAAGAAAAACAAACACAGGTGATGATCAATCAAACAAACTAGCAAGAAACTAATTCCTATATCTTAAACAGGTGCATAGACATAATGATCTGCCCTTCAGGCTTGACCTCTCCAGGCCCTTGAATCCTCACAAGTCCAAACTTTCCTTCTTTTTTCGTATTCGTCTTTTTTGGCAACGGGACCCGAGCCCGGCTCACAGCGGCGTAGCCAGTGGAGGTTCCGGGCTCGGAGTTGGTGCAGACGTACCTGATGAGCTCCAGGTTCACAAACTTGGGCTCCGCAAGGTTGCGCAGTTGAATGGTCCACTTTAAGTTCCATATGGGGTTTGGCTTACCAGAGACTACTTGCGAGCGGTGCTCTTCTCCAGGCTCAACCCACCATATAACTCCATAGAAACCGCAAATTGGGTTCTCAATGTCTTCAACACGAAAGATTGAGAGCGTCAAGGCAACATCAAACTCTTCTTCTTCTTCTTCTTCTTCTTCTGCTAGAGACATTTTGATCCTCTTCATGTTAGTTTGTATGAGTCCAGAGAGAGTTGAAAAAATGAAGAATTGCAATTTGGGAGAGATGGGGTTCCGATAAAATCTGTGTAGAGAGGAATTAAGAAGAGGGTGTGAGGAACCTTAATGGTGATCGAAGAGTGTTTCTTTATTTAATGCATGCTTAGAAGTTGGCTACAACTCTACAAGGGAAAGTTTACTGAGGAAGGAATTTCTAAGGTGAAGGAACACTCATAATAATAATGGTCACGGTCACATCAAAAGATTTATATTATCGATCTGTTCTACTTGTTTTAATTTTTGTAATTTGTAATTAAATTTAAGAATTAAAAATACATTGATATAATGATATGTAATTTTGCACATAAAAAGTGTTATGACCAATTTCATCTTTTTCGCGCTAACCCAATCTTAGATTTATAATATGCAATTACAATTAAACATCAAACAAAAACACGTAGAAAAACAAAACACAATAGAAAAAGAAAAACGAAGCAAAACAGTCCCTACATAAGTACTTCTCTTCTCGTCCAGGATGATATATTGAAGGAGGAAAATCAATGTCATATATAAAACTTATTCGATAAATCTGTACAAACTAAGACAATAATACTCTTTATCAATCATGAAAACATTTATTAAGATATACTTTAAACAATCCTAATAGTTATCACAGAGAAAAACCACACAATCTTAATAGTAATTAATTAATATATATGAAAATTAAGATAGTACGGTAACCATGCATATTTACTTCTCTTTCAATGAATTCACCTTTTTTATTCTCCTACTATAATCTCTACCACACGCGGTATCGTATCTGATGGTGAGAAATTAATAAAAGGAGAGGCAATAGAAAATAAATTGTGTGTGTGGCGCGCGTATATATGTTTCTTTTTTTCAAATAAATAAAAAGATATAGGTATTCAAATAAAAAAAAACAAACAAAAAATATATATAGGGAAGGGTGCTAGTGTGCTACAAAATCCATAACTTGATCCTTTTTTATGGAAAGTACCTATCAAGCTGGTTTGATGAGAATTAGCCCCTTGTTTGCAGAAACAAAATAAAAAATTTGTTATGTCGATGTCATATTTTAAGACAACAAGTTTTATAGTTCAAGACTATTAGTACTGAATTACAGATGAACAAAGATTATAGCATTCCAACCCTATATTCACCACAAGGTCCACAACCCTCAAACCCCCAAATAAGTCAACATTTTAATAGTTTCAATTCAATATCTAACAAAATATGATAAACAATATAAAATGTTAAATTTCAAACCAAATTAGAAAAAAAAAAAATTCTATTATTATGTGACCAGAGTCACCAGAGCCCTCCCGTATAGATACAAAATTTACAAATAAAATAAAATAGACAATGATTATAAAGATAAAATAATGTCATAAATATAACCTATATTTAAAATGTAAAAAAATTGGAGGCCCTTTCTACAATGTCAACACAGAGACTTAGGGCCGGTTGGTCTTGATACCTATACGACGTACTTGTTCAAAAATGCAATATTAATAAGTAAATGGACTTACCCGAGGAAATCAACAAGTAGATTGTGAATTGTGACGTATTTATGTTTCTCCAAACAAAATCTAAGGAACTCCATGACTGTACTTCACTAAGAGAATAAAGGGTGCTCACAATGAAATTGGAGTATGTTATTAAATTATGACATCCTTATAAAATTGGAGTATGTTTATCAACGGTTAGATCATATATGAACAGTTAAAATAGATACAAGTACATCTCAATACATAACCTATTATAGAAGAATCCGAAAAGATAATATGACATGTATAGCATGGTATTTAATGTTAGTTTATAATTTGCTTAAAAATTATTTCTACAAAAAGCATTTTTCAAAAGGAAAGGTTATGGCTTATTTAGAGGTGTCAAACAGATTGTGTTGATACAAATACGATATGATTAAAAATTGATATGTTAAGGACACGAGCACAAGCACGACAAAGAAAACGAGTTCAATTGGGCTGAAATTTTAAGTCCATTAAACATGGCACAACAAGATACAAATATGAATTTGACCAAATACGATACGAGTACGAATTAGGCTTCAACTAGACACTACTAGCCTAACAATCCTCACGCAAAATCTTAGGACACCACGACTGTGCTTCTCCAAGAAAATGTGTTTACCAAGAGCATGTGTTCAAAATGGTAGAGTTGAAATTGGACAGAATATTACTCTTTGAATGAATAATTCTCAAAGGGACAAATACAACTTTCCAAACATTGTAATTTAAATTAGGACATGCTTATGAAATTGGAGTATGTTTTTCAACGGTTAGACATAGTGAAGGTTAAGATATATGAGTACATCTAAATACATAATCTATTAATGGTTTTTTATTTGATCATATTGTCCATTTTGTCTTTTTTTTTTTGGGTCAAAATATTGTCATTTTGTTATGTTTTGGTAGGGGTTATATTGTAATTTTTTGGAAGGGTAAAAATGGCACAAAGCAAAAGCACCCACCAACCCGCTTCATATGCTTTCTTGAACGGAACAACAAAGCAAGGCAGGGATAATATGGGGACTCTCTGAAAGCGAGTGCCATCAGCATCGAGTTAATGACTTTCGATAAGGCCAAATTCAGAGATAGTCTTCTCTCTCTCTCTCTAAAGAAAAATTAGATCTCTGATCCCTCAATGGCTACTTAACACTTTGCGGAGAAAATAAGAACCTTCCTGCACATTTTCTCGAGAAAATATGTCCGACGCATTGATCAATGGACTGGCCGGAGCTGGTGGAGGGATCATCGCCCAGCTCATCACATATCCTCTTCAGACTGTACAAATTTCTCCATCCTCATGCCTTTGTTTATAATTATTTTTCTTCAGCTTTCATTTTCTTTTAAAATTCTTTTAAATAATTTTTGGTCGTGATCCGTAGGTGAATACTCGTCAACAAACCGAACGTGATGTGAAGAAGGAAAAGAGGAAGCTTGGAACTATTGAACAAATGTGTCAGGTGAGAAAATGGACTTTTACCGCGTTTGGTTGCTGAGAAAATGGACGGGAAAAATGACAGTTTTTCTGTTTTATTCCATTCCGTCTTATTTTTAGGCGTGTCGTCTTATTTGCGGTTCTTTATGAGCTTTATCAAGCGGTTAACCTGCAGGTTATAAAACATGAAGGATGGGAACGGTTGTACGGAGGCTTGGCGCCGTCATTAGTGGGCACAGCTGCATCTCAGGTGAGCAAAGCTTAGCTCCTTGTTAGATTGTTTTACTTCTACCAATAGTAGTTTCAATGTTTTTGTTTACTAGGATTAAAAAACTAGGAGGGAAATTAAGGAAAATTTTATGTGCTTTAGTTGGCTAGCTGAGAAATTAACGGAAAGGAGTAAAAATTTTGGAATGCTACACTTTTTGACATAGTGGAAACAAATATCTTTTAAAGGAGTTTGGCTCTATTCAAAGATGTTTGTTATTGGCCCAGACAACAATGTGGCTTGTATGCTACATTGGCCATAGGGCAGAAGGGAAAAATGGCAGAGAGCATTCATTGCTGGATTTTTCAATAAAGTTATTCTCTTGATTAGTAAAGACGAGTGACTGTGATGGTTTAACCCAAAATTATATGGCCTCCATTATCATGTTGTCTGAATGAAGCTTACCAGACCTACTGAGTGCTGAGGCATGGCTAGGATTCTGGCTTGTGTATCACTCTGCCTAATCAAAACATGTTGTGTGTATTGGCCCAGTTATCCTTCCATTTTTTCAAATTTCACTCAATTGGATCCATGAGTCAAAGACTTAAACATGATGCGAAATGCCTATTAGGTTGGCTACGTTGAAATCGTGGGCTTAAAAAATGCTTGTTAATAGTTGAAACAACACTTTATTTATGCACCCCAAGGCAGTTTCTAATTTAAAAGAAAAAGAAAAGGCAGGTCCTGGTAAGCATGATCATGGCACATTTAACAATCACTTGAGAGACTATTTTACTGGTAAATATTATAAACCATAACAATTAGTTGCCTCCTTCAATATATATATCTAAGTCGGATTACCTCTGATGATTTTGTGTCCTTCACAGAAATATAGTGTTTACAGCATGATTTTTCTGTGTTAATGGCTCACGCTGTCAAAAAGGTCTCATGTACATTTGGCTTTATCGATTTTATGGAAAAATGAATTGTCTAAGTTAGTCATCTAGGAGGTTTCTCTTTTAAAAGAGGATCGACTGCAGCAGTTTGTCATATCATCCCCGGAATTCTTCCCTGATTTAGAAGTTTGGAACACTGCCTGCTTAGATGTTTACCTTGCCCATGCCTAGGAGTTCTCTTGTTGGCCCTATGCAAGAAAGTTTAGCTCCAAAAGAAGCATGGGGTTGATGCTGGTGTTCTATGAAGTTTAGTCTACTTCTATGGGTTCCCCCTTACTTTGAGATATCTGTTGGCTAAAGGCAGTGCCATCTGGACCCTAAAATTTAGAGTAGGCTTGCATTTATGCACATCTGGTAGAATTTTCTATAAATAATAAAGGGAGTGCTCATTAGTAGCTAGGCAAAAGAAATCCTCATCCTTGTAATGGTTTAATGTTTTATTAACAATGAAACCTTTACTTAAAAAGGGGTCATCCCAAGTCATTTCCTATGCTTATGCAGCTCTTTGAATAAAAAAGTGAAATAAGGCTGCCAGCTCTTTTCACAGTGTCTTCTGTCTCAGTCAGGACGTCCTTTGTACTACATGATTATATAGAGCACCTTAGATCCATTGAGCTCAGAAAGTAGGTTAACTGTAAAACTGTATTGCATAAATCTGCGTCATATATGATTTATTTGGTTATCTGGTTTCTTATATACTTGCAATTTTATTGGTACAGGGTGTTTACTATTATTTCTATCAAATATTCAGGAACAAGGCTGAAGCTGCTGCACTTGAACGTAGGAAGATAGGGATTGGTGATGGATCTGTTGGAATGTTCTCTTCACTAGTGGTGGCTGCTTTATCTGGGTATTTCTTTATTTTTAAGATTATGGCCTTGTGGCTTTCATTGTTTCTTAATACTCAAAGCTGTAAGGGCATCATTTCCTCAAATACTCGCATTGGTTTTTTCAGAAAACTCTTAGTAAAATGCAAATCAAGGGAACAGAAAAAAGTTTGGAAGTGATGGTCCCGTATCTGTTCAAGTTTTTCTTTATTCAAGTGATTTGCTGCTGAAATCTCATCACAATTTTATTTTTTGTAGGTGTGTGAATGTACTGTTCACAAATCCTATATGGTTAGTTGTTACAAGGATGCAGGTAAAGGTTAAAGAAAACTGCTGGTGTAGTTTGTTCAATTAAATTTCTTATCTGTTGTCATGACAGGAAATAGTAGTTAATGCCACTGCAAACAAAAAAAGGTTGATATCTTATCTGTTTGTCTGTTGGCCTTGGTTCTGTCATGATTTCAGATCCATAGGATAGCAGTACACTGCATTCTTCGTTCAAAACTTAGTTCAGAATTTCGAAATATCTATTATATTAGTTACCAATTTCACCAAATAATATCTTCTCCTTATGTATAACAGCTAGTTTTAATGAACTGAAGCTTAAGCATCTTTCTCACTTTAGTACACAAATTTGACGTTATTCTTTTATTTTTCACACTATTTTTGCACTACAGACTCATAAAAAAATCTCAAGGCCGGATCATACACAACCAACTGCTCCAGATGAAGCATTCCTTGCTGCAGCCGAGCCTCCTCCCTACGGGACTACTCATGCGGTTGGTACAAATATATGTTTATCTTGTGTTATTCTTTTGGGATTTGGGGTATTTTATTTACTGATGGCTAGTTTTCTAAATCGTAACTCTATATAAAAAATGTACAGATTCAGGAAGTTTATGATGAAGGTGGAGTTTTGGGTTTCTGGAGAGGTGTATTCCCGACATTGATCATGGTATGTGAGAAGTGACTGTTATACATGTTAAGGGAGTATGACTGATTCTTCCTGCTTTTGATCACAGGTGAGTAATCCTTCCATACAGTTTATGCTGTATGAAACCATGTTGAAGAAGCTGAAGCAAAGGCGCGTCTTGAGTAAGAAGGATAGCAATGGGGTTACTGCTTTAGAGGTTAGGTTTCATCTAGATCTTAAACTTTTCAGCTTCACTATCTTTAAAAAAATGGCAACTTTTTATTCAAGTACTTTCACTAAAAATATTATTGCTTCTCAGCCTTTTGATTTTTCCTTTTTAGCTAATAGATTGCCCAATTCTGTTTTGGTAGATATTTCTTCTTGGTGCTTTGGCGAAACTAGGAGCTACTGTTGTGACATATCCTCTTTTAGTTCTGAAGGTAAATGGCATGAGCTTGTAGGGATCTGTACTTGTGAAACAATGCTTACTTGAGTCACAATGTGAACAGATTCCTACTGAATCGCAAAATGCTTGATCTGGGTCAAGTCATTTCAATTGAAAAAGCATGGCTGTTTTAATTCATTTAAATTATCGTACGGAAAGATTTTCAAAAGAAAATTGTGATTTCTTTCATATATTGACTGGTCTCTTAGTGCAAAATTGTTTAAGTTTCTTACTGTGTCTCTTGCTGTTACAGGCGAGGCTTCAAGCGAAACAGGTCACAACTGGTGACAAAAGGCTTCATTATAAAGGTTTGAACTTTGACCATATAAGTATCAATTCCAAACATTTTGTGTCTTATTCTGGTGATAGCATGGCCTGTGTGAGAAACCTAAAAGGGTATAAAGCCCATTATTGCCTATTGGTCTGCTTTACAATATTTGCTAATCTTAACGATCAGTTCAGGGTGGTTGAGGAACACCTGACCAGACAAAAGGTCATTGTTGAAATATGGGAACATAATAAATACATTGGGAAACCAGAACCTCAAAACTTCAAGTATGTATATTTGCAGTTAAAATTTCATGTTTGTGAATGTTGCATAATTTCGTTTTACTTTCAGGCACGTCAGATGCTATTTTAAAGATGATTCAGTATGAAGGATTGCATGGGTTTTACAAAGGGATGAGCACAAAAATATTACAGAGTGTTCTTGCTGCTGCTGTTCTGTTCATGGTTAAGGAAGAACTTGTTAAGGGTGCTCGGTTCTTGCTGACTAACAAAGTGAAATCAAAGCGTCCATAATTGGAAACCTTCACCCCATCCATTCCCAATTGTTCTACTTCATAATCTTATCAAGTCATATTGCATGGCCAAATATATATTTGAAATGTATTGCCATTATTGGCAAACTGATGCCTTGAATACATGGGATTTAGGGGGATCAATTTGTGGTTATCTGATTAGTGTGTACCCTATTTTATTTTTGGATTCAATAGTGCTACATATACTACATTTTTATACCATAATTTCATACCATCTTATGTGGCAACTTACATGGCATTCATACATTGGATATTAAAAAATAAAAAGAAAAATCCAAAAAGGAAAAGAAAAATTTTGTCCAATAAAGTAATGACACGTCAGATGGTATAAAAATGTGGTATAAGAATGTGGTAAGTATAGCATTATTCTTTTGGATTTAGTGCACTGGCACCATGTGTATAATATTATAATGAAGGCCATATCATAAATAAAATCAACCAACACAAACAATCAACATGGTAAGTAAATTTTGGGGCTCTCTATTGGCACCCCAATTTGCTCAATATACCCTTTCATTCATCTATAGTGTAAAACCCAATTCTACCCTTTGAAGTTTGAACAACATAAAAGTAAAAAATCAAAAATCAAATATCAAAAACCAAACAACCACTCCTCTACCCCCCAACCGACCACCTTGCCTCACAGGCGGCTCCTCCCCTTTCTTTCGTTCTCTCTCCCCACCCCACCTCGACTCTCTCTCTATCACTTTCTCACCGGAGTTAAAGGAGGCCGGTGACCTTACCGGCATTTAAAGGCCAGCTACCACTTCATTAATTTATTTCATAGGACCATTATCCCTCAGTTTTACACTTTCACGGTTTTACCATTAAAAAAAAAAGAGTTAAAAAAGGCGAATCAGTGCTGTGAATAGTAAAGTGGGTGTATGTGCCCCATTGAAATTTACGCTCCTCTGGCGTTGGATAGGTGTATGGGATATTAAACCCTCTGTCTCTCTCTGAACCATTTTCAGACAAAATTTGTCAAACCCAGTCCTCCAAAGCCCCCAAAAATGGAAGAAAAGAAATCAGAGTCGGCCAAGCAAAACCCTAAGAAGGCCAATCTCTTAGACCACCACTCCATCAAACACATCCTCGACGAGTCTGTTTCTGAGGTCAGTAGTTAGTTCACTCGATCTGTTTGATTTCTAGGATTTTCATTTTCGTTATTCATTTATTTTTTGTATTTCGACTAGATCGTTACGAGCCGTGGATATGTGGAAGATGTGAGGATGAGCAATGTCAGATTGATTCTCGGAACCATTATCATTGTAATTGCCCTCTTCGCTCAATTTTACAAGAAGAAGTTCCCTGAGAACCGAGACTTTCTCATTATCTGCATCGTCTTATATCCTCTTCTATATGACACTATTTATTTGTGTTTGTTTTTTTTGGTATCTTCATCTGATTACTGTTAATTTCCGGTTAAACGATTAAATTGCTTTAAAATTTGATTTGATTTGAGTTTGATCCTTGACTCTGGCAAGTATGTAGTCTTCAATGTGCTATTGCAGCTTATCATCTTCACAAAGGAGAAGAATGCCATCCTCTTTACTTATCCTCCCGCGGTATGTTTCTCTTGTTCTATATGCTTATAATCTAATTGCGGATTGGGGTGTGATTTGTGTGTGTCTGTCCATTGTATTTGTCTATATTATGCATGCATTAAGCTACCAAATTGTAATCCATTAGTACTATAATATTCAGTCATTTTGCTCTAGTACTCAAATTTAAAAGACCCAAATATTTATTGATTAAAGTTTATTATATCTACTTGTTCTGTAATGAGGTGTATCCCACCTCTTGTTAAATGGCCAGGACTGAGATGCGGTCAGGTGATGTGTATATGCATTATGCATTTGGGAGATGTCTTGGATATTAAAGCTCAAATCTTGTATTCTCAGTAAAATATCTTGCAGAAGCTGGAGTCTTTTAGAGGGTTGGGGTGGAATAAGAAGAGTCTCTTGTCAAACCCTTAATAAGCTAAGGGTTTTTTTTTTTTTGCCAAGCTGGTAGTTGTTAGGTAACTTTACATATGTGTTACGTGTGCGAGATTGATGAGTGATGATTGCTTAATGATCAGGAGCTTTTGGCTTTTCTTTTCTCTGGTTGAGACAACATGTTTAAACTGTTGGGAGCAAGAATTTTTAAAAGACAGTATGGATTTTGGTATAAAATTACTCTTGCTTTTCTCACATATATAGGTTACCCCTCAGCCTCTGTTTTCTTTTTGTCTCAGTTGGTTTATATGATCATATAGATTCTTTGTCTTGTTAGTATTTACCATTTAGAATAAAACCCTAGACATCAGCCGATATGGTACTATTTGCCTTTCCTAGTACTCTTTCCTGATCTATTTTTCTGTTAAACCCTACAGGCTGCACTCAAATCTAGCATGGATATAAAAAATGACTGTTCCTGTATTTTATAAGTGAGAATAATGAATATGAGCAAAACCGTCTTTCTTATCACATAGTTCCCATAGTGAAATTTATACTTGGATGGTTGTTAACTTTATTCAGTTGCGAATTGTTCATCCAGGGGTCCTTCACAAGCACTGGGTTGATAGTCTCTTCCAAATTGCCAAGATTCTCCGACATGTACACACTTGTGATAGCAAGTGCAGACCCTAAATCTATTTCTGCAAATGAGCCAGTACAGTTTACCAAAAGTGTTACTCAGTGGTATACTCTCTCTCTCTCTCTCTCTCTCTCACAAACACACACACACACGGAGACTTGAACATGCACACATAGAGCATACTTACACACCTACTGACAAAAGTATGCACATGAATGCATGCATAAACATTTTTTTTTTTTTTTTTTGTAACATTTCAGGTTCACCAAGGATGGAATTTTGGTGGAGGGCCTCTTCTGGAAAGATGTTGAAGCACTAATTAATGATTACCAGAGAGAACCAAAGAAGAGCAAGTAACAGGAAACTACTTCATACCCCAATTAATGGGATGCCGGTTGGAACAGAAAGAGCTCTAATTATAGTATCCCGTAATCAGAGATGTCTATCATTGACAATGCAGCTTAGAACCATACTAGCGTAAAATTATATCCTTCTCGTCTAGAAGACAATCAACTGGATGAATTGATGAAATTTTGAACAGTTTGCTCCTTTTGTTACCCAGCTTATAAAGTCAGGTTTTAGGGGTGCCTGAAGCATTTAGAAAGCATGAAATGAGTGCACGTGTGTTTGCTTATATGTCAATCCCCTGAGTTGTCTTTTAGCACATCGTATTTGCTTACAAGAAAAAAGGATGCGATTAATTTGATTTACCTCTATTTTTGGTCAGTTAATGAATTTGACTTCTAAAAACAAAGTTTTTGGCTATCATCCATTTTTGTTAAATCTTACGAGCACATTTACACAAGGAAATGTTAAGTTTTGAAATTGAACTTAAGAAGATGTTTGATTTGATGGAATAGAAGGGAAATCTGTATTTGCACCACTTCAACTAACTAGATGTACTATATCTCTAATATAGGTGGGGTACAGTTATATGTGGATTCCACATATGTGGGGTCTCACTTCTTTTAGGAGATGTTACGCTAGATCGTTAGTTGAGATGTATTCATATATAATTTTTTATCGCCTTTATTCATAAATAGTTTGTCAGTTTCAAATTGGAGGTAAGAAATGTACATT
Organism: Dryas octopetala; assembly: GCF_963921425.1. Classification (NCBI taxonomy): domain Eukaryota; kingdom Viridiplantae; phylum Streptophyta; class Magnoliopsida; order Rosales; family Rosaceae; genus Dryas; species Dryas octopetala. The sequence goes on from NC_141368.1 coordinate 4,672,499, forward strand.
ATATATTTACATTCCTGCTCCAAATCGATTCCGGAAATTTGGACTTGCGACACAAATTGGTCTTAGCCTCCTAGGTCCCAACTCTGGACCCGAAGTCTCTGGTTTGGGCTTTCACCTTGAACCCGAGCCCCTAAAGCTTAACTGTGGTCCAAATTTGATTACAGAGTTGATATTAAGTTGGACCCAAACAACACAACCGATTTCATTCAGCACGAAAGTCAAATGTGTACAAATCAATTGTGAATTGTGTAAGATTAAGAACATCAAATTGCGTGAATAAGCGAATACTATATTTATAGTTTTACCCACTCTAGAAGAATCATGATCAGTTTAATTGTTTTGTATTACATTTTTGGTTAATTGATCATTTTAATAGTTTTACCTATCATTCCCAAAGATTCCATATTCTCAGCATCACTTAGATTGGTTTCATTGAACATGATTACGTCTTCTTATTTTGACTTATATTATATTTAATTCACAAAAGACAGCCCCAAGTTGCTAAAAAACACACCATGATGCCAAGCAAACCCACAAGAAAACAAGCAGCTAACCTAGTGTTTTTAATAAGATTACAGAAAACAATATCAATGTAAAAAAAGAAAAAAAAATATATATGTATCAAATGCTAACGGGATTTGCAAAAAATAAGAGATATAGCTCGAGACATTCATAAAAAAACTTAATAGAAATCTTAATTGTAATTGCGCTCAAATGCCCCAACCTAATTAAAGAAGTAAACTTAGGTCTAAGCTTGGACTTGATGATGATTAGAGATAGCTGCTGCAAAAGTTACTTTTTTAATTGAATGAAGGTAGGTACTACATGGCCAAAAAACAAAAAGGAGAATGGATTTTAATATCCAATAATATATATCGATCATGAGCTACAATATTGAGGCATATATATATAAACTAATTCATGCATTCTTTTTGGTTTTTCAGCGCGCATTGCTAAGAGAAAAATGTATCGGAGGCAGAGAAAAAGCTCTCTCAAATGCTTGAAATGGCTAAGAGTCCAGATGTCCTAGCTGAGAGCCAAAATGTCCTGGCTGTATCACCTTGAACTGAAAGTGAAGATGACATTACAATATCACTTAGCGAAGATGTCAAGGCAGTATAATGTTTTACTGGGAGCCGAGATTCCAAGATTATGCTTGGGGGGCTGAAATATAAATATTTAGTTCTCACCAATATCTCACCAAATAATTTTAATAGTATCTAAAAGTGTTTTTTTTTTTTTTTAACCATTTTCCATTATAGAAAAAAAAAAAAAAAGGTATGAAATTATCAAGTTGTGTACATATACATATGTTAAATCCTCATATAATTAGTATAAATGGACATATTCTTTAAATGACACTACACCCAAACTATATTCATAAGAATTTTGTCAATTCATATACATATTTACAATTACAGTTTATTTAATATGAGCATGTTAAAAAATTATTGTCGGAATACTATGGTTTACACATTTGTTGCACTAATCATCATCATCAATTGTCTTCAACTCTTTATGTAATACCTAGCTCTTAAATATTAAGTTTCTAGTTTGATTTAATACAGAAGTATTATTTAAAAAAATTGGCTCTTCGGTATGGTTCTTAAAAGTTAAAACAAAGAAAACTATGAGAATAAATTATCAATGGTTTTATTTTTTGCGTATATATATAATATGGGGGAAAGATTACATACAAAAAGTTGGGCTACAAAATGTTATCTAACAAAAAAACGGAAATCAAGCCAATATCATCGCCGGAAATGAAGCTGAGATGCCGAGATGCCCACAAGGCTCCACTAATTGGCCACAAGGATCAATCACCCCTTTTATTGTATACATGGCCGAGATGCCGAGATGCTCCACAAGGATCCACTACAGTTTTTTATTGGCCATGAAGCTGTGGACTATTGTTTCATGGCCACTGATCTCTCTTTCTAGCACCTAAGATATGAAATTTTGATATGGATTTGCTGTTTTAGATCTGAAATTTCGACTTGAGTTTGTTGTTTCAGATTTGAAATTTGAGTATCGACAAATAGTCAACACATGGTCAATACATGTTCAACAAATAGTGTTGCAACCACTTTAGATGATGCTATAGACAATTTATCATATTTATCATTTTTTTTTTTACATTTTTGCTAAAATCAATTTTTTAGTCGACAAAGTGGCTACCAAAAGAGAATTTTTGTCCAAGATAAAGTTGGGAGGAGAGGATTAAAAAAGTTAGAGTTGTATTAAAATGAGTTATTTAATGAAATTTTCCTAAATTAATCTCATGATCGAATAAAGTGTTTTTAATTTTGTATGATTATTGGGAGTATGTTATTTGAGTTGTTAAATATTATAATTTTGAATTGTTGTTATTGAATGGCAACATTTGATTAATTGTAAATTAGTGGAAAGGATGTTTGGTTAACTAAGATTATACCTCAAATCATTAAATTGTAATTTTTAAAATTTGTGAGACTAGAAGATTTAATTAAAAAATGCCCTAAATTTTAAGACATGTTTGTGTAATTTAATCCAAATATATTATCATCGGAACAAATAATGTGGTATAATCTTTGATGTATAGAAAAAATTACGAACTCAATTTTTTATGCTAGTATTCGTAGTACATTAATATTGATGCTTAATTAGAAGTTAAACAATAAAACTAGAGGCCCAAGAAATTAAGGATAAGCCTATTAAGCCTAGCTAAAATCTGAAAGCCCATGACAAAGAGTCCAAGACCGGTTGATCAATCGGTTGATGAGATGGAGGCTGAGTCATGTCTTCCCTCCTTTGAAACTGATAGCCTCTTCCTTTTCCTTACCTTTTGTAATTAGGAAACCTTGTGTAATTAATTAATATTCCGTATGCAAACAGGCCGGGGTTTGCACTCCTATAAATACTAAACTTATGTGTATACATATTACAACATTATACAACACTTTTATTGTACACGGTACAGAGAAAGCCTGGCTAAGATCCTAGGGAATTAGGTAATCGAGGTTGATAGCAGAGAATGACAATGTACTGCAAATTTGGAGAAGACATGTTGGTGCAAATCCTATCATGTCTGCCTCCCAAAGCTCTGATGCGATTCAAGTGTGTCTCTAAACGGTGGTGTGGTATGATCAGCAGTCCCAGGTTTGTAGCCAAGCACCTCTCCAATTCCATGTGCAATAATCTCTCAACTTATGTCTTGTTAAAAAAAGATTAAGGATACCAGCACTGATATTGTTTTCTCATTGCTTAAACTTTGCAATGATAATGAGGATGGTCATGAGCATAGCTTTCTTTCTGGTGCAGAGGACATCGAATTTCCTCTTGATATAAGTCCAGAGTGTAGGGGTACTATGATAGGCCATTGTAATGGGATCATTTGTCTAGTTCTACACGATTCTAAGAAGGTGGTTTTATGGAATCCAGCTATTCATGAATTCAAACTTCTTCCTCGCCCTCCTAGATGTCATGACTTCATAAAAGCTTTGGGATTTGGCTATGATCCTAAGTCTAAAGATTACAAAGTTATTAATATTGGATTTTCTGGTTGGTTAGACCCCTGTGGTGATGGGTATGAAATTTATGATACTCCCAAAGCAGCAATATACACCCTGGGCACTGATTCTTGGCGAGAGATCAAGAATGATTCTTTAGAAACCGAAACAACTATTTTTAGGCCTGACAAATTCCAGATGTACTTCAAGGGAATGTGCTATTGGTTGGGACGTGAGCAACATAAGGAAATGGATTGCTTTCGCGAATTGGAGGAGGAAATCATTAGGGACGTGATCATTTTGTTTGATACAGGTGAAGAGGAATTTCATGATATGTTGTTACCGGAAAGTTTAAATGATCCCGTAGTAGATTGTTATGACATGCGCCTTCTAGTGTGGAATGAATCTATTGCTCTTCTTGGAATGCATACTAGTCAACTACTTAATTATGGTCCACATAAGGCATCTTTTGGAATATGGGTAATGGATGAATTTGGTGATCATAAGAGTGCTTGGACAAAACACTTGACTTTTGAGCTCACTGAGAAGCCATTGGCATTTTGGAATAGTGATGAGATTCTTATGGCTGACAAATATGGACGTATATTCTCCTATAACCTCGATACCAAAAAGCGTAACTATCTTCCTATTCTAAGCGTGCCAAATGATAATTGTGCAGCTGTTGTTTATGTGAATACTATTGTTAATTTCAATCTTGGGTGGCAACAAAACAAGCTTAAGTGAGGAGATAGACAATTCTAGCAATATATATTATATAAGTGCTTATTGTGTTTTCTATCAAAAACCTTGATGAAATATGTATCATTAAGGATGTTGAAATTGTAGTTTTTGTTGTCTAGAAAAGTAGAATTGTACTTGCAAATTATAGATGTTTCATGGTATTTTACAAGCTGCGTTGTGCCTATGCAGGGATATGTCTCTTCTCCATTGTTGGACCTGAACTAAATTCTAGTCAATGGTGATTTCATTCTAAAGTAATTCCAATGCTGTTTTTTTTACTAGGTTATTTTGTATGATCTCTAATTTAGTAAGCATACGTTTTTTCTTGCGTTGAAATGATTATAAGTTTGACATATGCTTCAAGCATAGCTTAGTTTCTATACATACCATGATCATTATATGATCATATAGTTTCTTTGTCTTGTTAATATTTACTATTTAGAATCTAACCCTAGACATCAGCCGTCTATGGTACTCTCTGTCTTTCCTAGTACTCTTTCCTGAACTCCTTTTTGTTTAAACACCGCAGGCTACACTCAAATCTTACATGGGATATAAAACATGATTGTCCCAAAATTTTAGAAGTGAGAATAATGAATATGAGCAAAACTGTGTTACTTATCACATAGTTCCCATATTGAAATTTTGTACTTGGTAAATATATGTAAATTTTATTCAGTTGCCAATTGTTCATGCATGGGTCGTTCACAAGCACTGGATGAATCGATGAAATTTTGAACACTTAGCTTCTTTTGTTACCTAGCTCATAAAGTCAGGTTTTAGCACTTGATGGATTGCAAAACGGAGGCTACCAATGGACTCGGAAACGAAAATAGAGTGGGGAGGGACTTTCCCCGGCGACCGGAGCCGCCGTATGCCTCCGCCACGCACCGGTGGTGCGAGTGAGGGTGGCTGCAGCACTGTTCATCATCTTCAACCTTTTTCCCCTGTTTTTTCAAAAATTCCAGATTTGTTTCTCAACTTTGGCTCGACTGTTACCCTATCAAATCTCTATCAAAATCAACAATATTATACTTTTTTTAAAGCTCTGTATCTCCTCTTTATAACCATTTAAAGATACCTCAAATCGGACCTCCAAAACTCCAGATAATCGACCCCAAAGTAAGGTACCCGAAAACTATCAACTTCTCCAGAAAATTTTCAGATTTTTCAAACTTCCTTCAACTTTAATTTTCTTTGATTCTAACACTCCAAATCAGTTTCTATGACTAATAGATGATAAAATAAAACTTGTACTTCAATTAAAGTATGAAGAAAACACAACCAAATCAATTGAAATTCATAAACCCAAAGTCTGAAAATTACTCTCTACACCCCACGCGAAATCCTTTCTTTCTTTCCTTCAAGTTATAAGGTATTTGTGATCATAACAACCTCTCTAATCACCCCTTCAACCCTCACATAACCAGCATAGTAAACAGCTGTACATTAACTTCTATGAAATCTTGACATTTCTAATTAAAAACACTTAATTAATTAATTCAACCAGCAGATTGGTTGATTTAACAGCACTGTTTTAGTTAGCTCTGAATGCAATAGTTCAGGTTAGGGGTATCTCAACAACACAATAAAGTAGATCCAATAGAAAATAGTGAAAAATAGTGAAGGAAAAATGTATAATACTAGAATAGGGGCAAAAAAAAGCATCACAACCAAGTATCAAGGTTGATACTGACATTTATAAAAACTTTGACTTTCATGACAAAAACAACCACCCTCGATCAGTATATGTCACAAGAAGTTACATAGGCTCTATTGAAGATTTCTCACGAGATTCCAAAATAGAAAGTCTAGGATCACTCACCTGTTGCTGATGCAATTCCTGAAAGGCTACAAGCTAGATTAATTATGGTTGACTAGCCTGATTGTTCATATTTCTTGCATGCATGTACCAAAGGTTCAACCACAACAAAACCAACAATTAGTCAAGAAACTTGACAATGGCTGGCTTCCTAATTCTCACTTACTCCAAGCCTCCATGACAATGGCTGGCTATATATATATATGCATGCATTCTAGCTCATAAACCATCAGATAGATATACTAGTCCTAGCATATATGGCTTCCATTTTATTTTTGTGTGCATTCATGCAAATTATAATTGGGCTGACTATGGCTCATAAGCCCTACGAGTACCTGCAGTTCGTTATGCAGTTGCCGACTTCCTTCTGTGCACAGTCTGTACATTGCCCCGAAATTGTGCCGCTGTACTTTACCGTACATGGCATTTGGCCGAGAAACTATAGTCAAGCACCTATAGGATGCGATAATGGAGCATTTATTAGTAATCAGGTATTATCAATATATATATATATCTATGTATAATATATTTAATTTGTTTTATTAAAGAAGATTAAATTAATTTACCTTATTAAAATTTATTAGATGAATTATGCACCCGCTGGTCTGCGCAACGCAATGCCCAGCTTGGATTATAGGAAACGGGACATTGACTTTTGGAACCAAGAGTACGACAAGCATGGAAGTTGCACAGATAATTATATGACACAGGTAGAATATTTCACCAAAGCCTATGATCTGTGGAGCCGCTTTGAGGCAGGAAACCTTTTTTCAAATGCGATCAATGGGGCCATCCTTACAGGGTTTGATTATTCATATACCACACTTGCCAACGCCATTCAGCATCATGTTCAAGCAATTCCACTGATCAGATGCAAGGTGATAACATATAATTTTCAACCGTTATACCTATTATCTGAGGTCATCATTTGTTTGGATGCTACGGGAAACAGAGTAATCGATTGTGTATATAGACAATCAAATTGCTGGAATCAGCAAATACTATATGTATAGTTTTACCTACTATAAAAGAATCATCAGTTTAATTGTTTTGCATTAAATTTTTTGTTGTTTGATCATTTTAATTGTTTTACCTATCATTCCAAAAGATTTTATATTCTCAGCATCACTTGGAGTGGTTTCATTGAACATGATGATCGACTTACTCTTGTTTGAACTTATATTATATTTAATTCACAAAAAACAGCCCCAAGTTGGTAAAAAACACACACTGGTGCCAAGCAAACCCACAAGAAAACAAGCAGCTAATTAACCAGCCTAGTGTTTTTAAAAAGATTACAAAAAACAATATCAATGTTAAAAAAAAAAAAAAAATTATCAAATGCTTATGGGATTCGCACGCACCCGAAAAAAAGAAGAAGACGAGAATGAACTTTAATATCCGATGATATATGGATCATGAGCTAAATAATTGAGGCATATATAAACTAATTCATGCAAATTTGGAGTGAGTGAGAAGAGCAGAGGTCAATAACGACGAATTAGGTAGCTCATGCAAATTAATTTTGTCACTTCATATATATATATATATATATATATATATATTATTCTCAATGGAATAATTTGAGAATAAGCCCTGGGTGGGCAAAAATGACTTAGGGCTCAATTAATCGGTTGATGAGGTGGAGGCTGAGTCCTGTAATTCCCTCCTTGAAACTGATAGCGTCTTCTTTTTCTTTATCTTTTGTAATTAGGAAACGTTGTGTAATTAAAATTCCTCGTGTAAACAGGAGTTGCACTCCTATAAATACTAAAACTTATGTGGAACATTAATTATACAAACCTTTTTTTCTACACGGTAGAGAGCAAGCCTAAGATCCTAGGGTTTTGTGGGTAATAGATATATAGCAGAGAAACGACACATGTACTGCAAAATTGGAGAAGACATGTTGGTGCAAATCCTATCATGTCTGCCTCCCAAAGCTCTGATGCGATTCAAGTGTGTCTCGAAACGGTGGTGTGCTATGATCAGCAGTCCCAGGTTTGTAGCCAAGCACCTCTCCAATTCCATGCACAATAATCTCTCAACATATGTCTTGTTGAAGCGGTTGGTCTGTAAACATACCTTCTCAATGCTTAAACTTTGCAATAATAACGAGAATGGTCATGAGCATAGCTTTCTTTCTGGTGTAGAGGACATCGAATTTCCTCTTGATATAAGTCCAGCATGGGACTCCGTTATTATGATAGGCCATTGTGATGGGATCATTTGTCTAGTTCTAGACGATTCTAAGGTCGTGGTTTTATGGAATCCAGCTATTCAGGAATTCAAACTTCTTCCCTGCCCACCATACCCACCATTATTCTTCCCTAACGAAGAGTTCACAAATGCTCTGGGATTTGGCTATGATCCTAAGTCTAAAGATTACCAAGTTATTAATATTGGATTTTCTGGTTGGAAACGCATCTGTGGTCGTGACCCTAAAATTTGTGATACTCCCAAAGCAGCAATATACACCCTGGGCACGGATTCTTGGCGAGAGATCAACACTGATTCTTTAGGAACCGAAACTACTGTCCTTAGGCCTGAAAAATTCCAGATCTACTTCAAGGGAATGTGTTATTGGTTGGGACATGAGCAACATGAGACAATGGATGCCTTTTACAAAAGGGAGGAGGCAATCATTAGGGACGTGATCATTTTGTTTGATACAGGTAAAGAGGAATTTTATGATATGTTGTTACCAGAAAGTTTATATGATTCCTTAGAGGATGAGGATTGTTTTAGGCCTTTTGGCATGCGCCTTCTAGTGTGGAATGAATCTGTTGCTCTTTTTGTTCCAAATGATGCATCTTTTGAAATATGGGTGATGGATGAATTTGGCAGTCCTAAGGGTTCTTGGACAAAACACCTGACTTTTGAGCTCATCACTGAGCAGTCATTGACATTTTGGAAGACTGATGAGATTCTTATGGTTGACGAATATAGACGTATAGTCTCCTATAACCTCGATACCAAAAAGCTTAACTATCTTACTAATCAAACCGTGCCAAATGATGATTGTGCAGCTGTTGTTTATGTGAATAGTATTGTTTCAATCTCGGGTGGCAACAAGGCGACAAGCTTGAGAGAGGCGATAGACAATTCTAGCTAGCAATATATAGTTCTTATTGTGTTTCTATCAAAAAACTTGATGTAAGATGTACATTTTTTTTTATTGGCAATGATGTAATATGTACATTAAGGAGGTTGACATTGTAGTTTTTGTTATTCAGAAAAGTAGTATTGTACGTGCATATTATAGATGTTTCGTGGTATTTTTACATGCTTGGTTGTGCCTATGGGATATATATATTTTTTTTTTACTAGGTTATATACTAATTAGTTTGTATGATCTCTAATTTAATACATTAATTCTTTCTTGCATTGAAATGATTATAAGTTTGGCATATGCTTCAAGCATAGCTTAGTTTCTATACATAGCATGATCACTAGGATTGGTGTCTGAAGGTACGTAGTTATGAAATTGCAGGTTTAATGGCCAAAATCTCTTGATTTAGCTTAACTTTCTCATTCTCTGCATCGTCCTATATCCTCTTCTATATGACACTATTTCTTTGTTTTTGTGTTTGTGTTTTTATCTTCATCTGATTACTGTTAATTTCCGGTTGAATGATTAAATTGCTTTAAAATTTGATATGATTTGAGTTTTGAGTGAGTTTGATCCTTGACTCTGGCAAGTATATAGTCTTTAATGTGCTTTTGCAGCTTATCATCTTCACAAAGGAGAAGAATGCCATCCTCTTTACTTATCCTCCCGTAGTATGTTTCTCTTGTACTATATGCTGATAATCTAATTGTGGATTGGCCGGGGTGTGATTTGTGTGTGCCTGTCCATTTTATTTGTCTATATATGCATGCATTAAGCTACCAAATTGTGTAGTGGTACAATCTTCGGATATATCTTGCTCAAGTATTCAAATTTGAAAGACCCTAATATTTTTTTATGAAAGTTTATTATTTCTACTTGTTCTGTGATGAAATGTATCCCAACTCTTCTTAAATGACCAGAACTGAGATGTCGTCAGGTGAGGTATATATACATTTTGCATTTGGGAGATGTCTTCGATATTAAGCTCAAATCTTGTATTCTCAGTAAAATAATATCTTGCAGAAGCTGGAGTCTTTTAGTGGTTGGGGTGGAATAAGAAGAGTCTCTTGTCAAACCCTTATTAAGCTAAGGGTTTTTCTTTCTTTTTTTCTTTTTTTTGGGGGGTGGAGGGGGTTTGTTTTTGCCAATTAAGCTGGTAACTTTACATATGTGTTATGTGTGCGAGACTGATGAGTGATGATTGCTTTTGGCTTTTCTTTTCTCTGGTTGAGACAACATGTTTGACCTGTTGGCAGCAAGAATTAATTTTGATAAAGACCGTATAAAATTACTCTTGCCTTTCTCACATATATGGGTTACCCCTCAGTCTCTGTTTTCTTTTTGTCTCAGTTGGTTTATATGATCATATGGTTTCTTTGTCTTGTTAGTATTTACCATTTAGAATATAACCCTAGACATCAGCCGTCTATGGTACTCTTTGCCTTTCCTAGCACTCCTTCCTGAACTATTTTTCTGTTAAACCCCACAGGCTGCACTCAAATCTAGCATGGTTATAAAAAATGATTGTTCTTACATTTTATAAGTGAGATTAATCAATATGAGCAAAATCTCTTGATTAATGATGGAATTTTGGTAACATTTCAGGTTCACCAAGGATGGAAGCACTAATTAATGATTACCAGAGAGAACCAAAGAAGAGCAAGTAACAGGAAACCACTTCATACCCCAATTGATGGGATGCCGGTTGGAACAGAAAGAGCTCTAATTATAGTGTCCCCTGACAAGAGATGTCTCTCATTGACAATGCAGCTTTATGCACTTGTAATTTTAACCAAACTAGCTTAAATCATATATATCTTCATCGTTTAGAAGACAACCAACTGGATGAAATTTTGAACATTTTGCTTCTCTTGTTACCCAGCTTATATAGTCAATTTTTAGGTTTGCCTGAAGCATATATAAAGCACGAAATGAGTGCACATGGTATTTGCTAATCATGCTTTTGGACAACAATTGACAATCCCTTGAGTTGGCTTGGTTTACTCAAATTAAAAGAAAATGGATTCACATTAAACAGATTTGAATATTTTTGGCCAGTTAATGGATTTGACTTCTAAAAACAAAGTTTATGACTATCATCCATTTTTTGTTAAATCTTAGGACCACATTTATACCAGGAAATTTGATGTTTTGAAATTTTAAACTTAAAATGATGTTTGATTTGATGGAATGGAATCAACATTAGAATGGAATGGACAATCTCTATTTGTACCATCTCAATTGATTATTTAGTGTACAATATTTTTAATGTGGATTCCACTTCTTTTAGAGAAATAGTGCACTAGGTGGTCAATTGAAATGATACAAATAACTTTTATTTATATTTAATTTTCTAGTTTCAAAGTAGAGGTAAGAAATGAACATTATATTCCTGCAATTTATTTTAGTCTCTAAATCGATTCCGGACACTGGACAGTCTAGACTCTAGACTTGGGACACAAATTTAGGATTTCATAACCTGGACGTAGTTTATGCTCAGACTCTGGTTTGGGCTTTTGACCTTGCACACGAGCTCCAAAAGCTTAACTGTGGTCCAAATTTGATTACAAAGTTGATTTAAGCAGGACCCAAACAACACAACTGATTTCATTCAGCACCTGAAAGTTAAATGTGTACAAGTGTAATTTGTTTATGCTTCTCAGGAAGAATGAATTTTGTTAATTTGAATCAAATTCCGAATATGCTTCCAAGGCTTCAAGCAGACATAATATTCGGTTCGGTGTGTGTTACTTTTTCACTTTTAACCTTTTTTCTTACTACAATGAAAAAACACAAACTTTCCTTTGTTTTTTTTTTTTTGGCCATACAAACTTTCCTTTGTTCAATTTCATGTGATTTGACCATCTTATCCTTACCCAAATCAACAGAAGAAAAGGTATAATATGAAAGGAAAACGTAATGATCTCAATAATAAAGAGTGCTGTTATTTGTACACTTTTTTTTTTCTTTTGCACATCCTTTCTAAAAAAAAACCCAAGGGAAAAGACCACATTGCCCTTCCCATCTTTCCATCTCTTTCTCCTTCCCTCGCCTACACACCCCATCCCCATCTCTTCTTTTTCTTCTTCTTCTTCTTCCCCCTACCCCGACCACCTCCCCTCCCGAGCCCTCTACGGCTCCTCTTTCCCCACCGCCTCCCAACCCCTCTTCTCCCTCCTCTTTCTCTCTCCCCGAAACCCAACCCAGCCCCTCTTCTCTCTCTCTCTCTCTCTCTCTCTCTCTCTCTCTCTCTCTCTCTCTCTCTCTCTCTCTCTCTCTCTCTCTCCCTCTCCCTCCCTCCTTTAATGGGCTATCAAGCACAAAAGCATCTTCAAAGGGCTTAGTGTCTTGGAATTGCAGGTGTTGCTACTCATCTCCATTGACACCTATAATGAGTTGATATCCTAATGAGAAACCAACAAAAACTCTAATTAATCAGACCCGTTTTTCGAAATGCAAATGAAAATTGCAATATACGAATCAAAACACGATTTTCCCTGAAGAATCTTAAAAAAGAAAATTTTAATTTGAAAATCAACAATAAGTACCAGATGGGTGAGACTCAGGGAAAAAGGAGAGAGGGGCAGGGAGGGGGTGGGGTTGTCACTGGCGGTGGTGGGCTGATCGGCGTGGTCGGGGATAGGATGTGTGTTGGAGAGAGGAGAGGTGGGGAGGGAGGTGGTCGGGGTGAGGGAGGGGTGTTTAAGTGTTGGGTGTGTTTTTTTTTCCTTTTTTTTTTTTTTTGTTTAGGAGGGGTGTGCAAAAAGAAAAAGAGATGGGGTATAAGGTCTTTTTCCTTAGGTTTTTTTTTTTTTTTTAAGAAGGGTGTGAAAAAAAAACGTGCAAATAGCAACATTCATAATAAATGATAATTAATTCTAAAATGAATTCCATGGGACCCATAAGAAAGATATTTTTAATTAACCCCTCGACATTAAGTAAAGTAAACATCACTCTTTTTTGAAATTTTTTCATGCCGTCCTAACACTATGTATTACACAAACAAATTTTGTGACCGTCACAACACAACATAATGTTATAAATTCATATGTTACTCAACTACTTTAAAAAGTCTTGTGCGTCTCGGTCGTCCTCTGAGCCTAATCTCGTACAAAAAAATAACAAAAACTCACAATTAAATAATGAATAAAAATTTGCTTACTCTCTAATCCTAGTGTGGATAGTGAACTTGCTAAGTTAAAGGTCTCGGATTGCAAAACAAAGGCCACCAATAGACTCAGAATCAAAAATACACTACGGCACTGTTCATCATCTTCAACATGTATTTTTCCCCTGTTTTTCTAGAAATTCCAGATTTGTTTCTCAACTTTGGCTCGACTGTTACCCTATCAAATCTCCACCAAAATCAACAACATTATACTTTTTTTAAAGCTCTGCATCTCCTTTTTACAACCATTTAAAGTTACCTTAAATAGAACCTCTAAAACTCCAGATAATCGGTCTCAAAGAAAGATATTCGAAAACTGTCAACTTCCCCAGAAAATTTCTAGATTTTGCAAATTCCCTCCAACTTCAATTTTCTTCGATTCTAACACTCCAAATCAGTTTCTATGATTATGACTAATAAATAATAAAATAAAACTTGTACTTCAATTAAAGTCGAAGAAAACACAACCAAAATAAATTGAAATTCATAAATCCAAAATCTGAAAAATTACTCTCTACACCCCACGCGAAATCCTTCCTTTCTTTCCTTCAAGTTGTAAGGTATTTGTGATCATAACAACCTCTCTAACCATCCCTTCAACCCTTACATAACCAGCATACAGGGTATGAATGCCTCCAGCTATACTATCTTATTTTGGGTGAATCCCGTAAGCATGTGGTATTTTTTTCACGATGATATTGTTTTTTGTAATATATATTTTTAAAAACACTATGTTAGCTGCTTGTTTTCTTGTGGGTTTGCTTGGCATCAGGGTGGGTTTTTTACCAACTTGGGGCTGTTTTTGTGAATTAAATATAATATAAGTTCAAACAAGAGTAAGTCATCATGTTCAATGAAACCAATCTAAGTGATGCTGAGAAGATAAAATCTTTTGGAATGATAGGTAAAACAACTAAAATGATCAAATAACAAAAAATTAATGCAAAACAATTAAACTGATGATTCTTCTGGAGTAGGTAAAACTATACATATAGTATTTGCTGATTCCAGCAATTTGATTGTCTATATACACAATCAATTACTCTGTTTTCCGTAGCATCCAAACAAATGATAATCTCGGATAATAGGTATAACGGTTTAAAATTATATGTTATCACTTTGCATCTAATTAGTGGAATTGCTTGAACATAATGCTGAATGGCGTTTTCAAGTGTAGTATATGAATAATCAAACCCTAAAAGGATGGCCCCATGCATTGATCGCATTTGAAAAAAAATTTCCTGCCTCAAAGTGTTTCCACATATCATAGGCTTTGGTGAAATATTCTACCTGTGTCATATAATTATCTGTGCAACTTCCATGCTTGTTGTAGTCTTGGTTCCAAAAGTCAATGTCAACCCATTTCCTATAATCCAAGCTGGGCAATCGGGTGCATAATTCATCTAATAAATTTTAAAAAGGTAAATTAATTTAATCTTCTATAATAAAACAAATTAAATATATTATACATAGATATATATATAGAAAATTAATAGGGGGGGGCTATTCAGACCACCCTATTGTGCTGAGTTGACCACCCCCCTAAAATTTTGCCCATTTTTGCCCATTTTGCCCCTGCATGCCCATTTTCCAGATTTTGGCCAGCCACCCCTCTCCGCCGCCGGCGCAACCCCACCCCCTCTCCACC